>NW_027272147.1:0-72500 GCF_040938485.1 Diadema antillarum | reverse complement strand
GAAGTTTTATGTTTTCACATTGATATTTTGATTAATAGCCAAGTCAATCTCGAGGTTATAAAGAATATAAAAGTATATACCAAGCAGACAGGATGAAACCGATATCAAACGGAGGCCCAAGATGTCGATGGGACGAAGAGAGGTGAGGAAAAATAGGTCGAACAAATAATATCGAGCATTTGTTATAAAAAAGGCTCACTTTCAGCTATATCTTATTCCTTTCGAATACTACTAAGAGACGCCCAGAAGAGAAACACCCATTATTTGCAACTCCTTGTCATTTCTTTGAGACTGAAACTGGCTTTCCGTTTCCATGGAAACGACAAGTTACTCGATTCCCGATTTAGTGCTGGTCTTGGAAACGATCATAAAAAAAGTGCGCAAGATCGATCATCGCCCCGCGATTACAATCTAAGGCCAGAATACTTGAAAGCCCAAAGTTTACCCCACGCGGCTCCCTAGATAAACTCCCGCGGCACGAGTGTGTGTGTGTGTGTGTGTGTGTGTATGTGTGTGTCTTTGCAGACGTGCATGGACAGAGTGGAACTCCTTGGCATTGTATTATGCATGTGTGTCTGCGTGTGTGTATGTGTGTGTGTATGTGCCTTTGGTGCAAGATTACACCGTGTGCGGGTGGAAGGTAGAGGAACTCCGTTCATTTGGTCCACTCATCCGAAACTTCATCTACAGACGTCGCCCACTTGGTTTCCACCGCTGCGCACGGTGTCGCCTCAACACCACTAACCCCCAAACTTCCATAAACCACCTCTGACAAAACTTCAGGAACTGGTAGCGCGCGGGCGACGAAGTCAGGAACTATGATGTTTACGGCTCTAACCGATGGATATTGTGTTTGTGGAACCATAGCTTGGATTTGTGAGCAGTGTTTGACCATTTGAGAGAAAGGGATATAATTATCTGCTCTTGTTTGGATGGTATTAGCGACGATGAGCGTTCTAGTTAGACGCTGACTGTAAGAGGAATTTACGAGAGGTTCGTGGGTTCCTCCTAGAGACGATCAGAGGAGCGGACGTGCTTGTACAGTAGTCATGCTGGCGTTCGGTATTCTACCAGCCTGTGATAACCGAAATTTCATGGCATGCAGAAATTATTAATAGCAACAAACAGTACAGATTTCCTTTTCTTTACATCCATCTTGCCCATGTCGTAGGATCCCCGTAAGAACTGGACACCGCGTAGCTCGGCCAACATGTCGGACACGGTGTCCATGAATTCAAGCATCACGAGCGGCAGCCAAGGCCAAGCACCGGTCCACAGCCGGCTGCTCAGCCTCAGCCTCCGGGGAGAATGGGCAAGCATCGAGACCATGCTTCGATCTATGGAGAAGGGCGATCCAGAAATAAACGCCGCTGATGAGGTAAGACAACCAGGGCCAGGGCTCATCTCAATGGTAGAGAGTTGTATCTCACAGCGCGGTGAAACATGAATAATTAATTCTTCACCACTCTTGGAAAATGTTATGATGTAAACACTATTGAATTGCTGCAAAATATTTTACGAAGAGTACGAGAAATATGACATAGTGGTCCTGTATTGAGGATTTCCACCTGAAGAAGAAAGTTTTGCTTTTGTCATCTTTTAGGATTGCTGATTAGCCTCGGCAAATAATTATGATAGGGATGATAATGATAGTTAGATGATTTGGAATTATTATTATTATTGTTATTATTATCATCAATTATTACTATTATCATTGATTATTATTAGGCCTGTCATTAATGTTATCAAAATCATTGATATATGATCTGTGTCATCACTATAATGGTTCTTAATGTTGTTTTTAATTAATGCTCTGATTTATGAATGAATCTATGATTCATGTAATGATGATAATAATAATTGATGATAATAATGATAATAATAATTCCAAATCATATTTCATTATCATCCCATCATGATTATTTGCTGAGGCTATTAAATCAGCAATCCTAAAAGATGACAAAAGCAAAACTTTTGTAACTTTCATATTTAACCCCATATACACATTTTGTAATGCAGCCATTGTGTCATCATTGTACTGATTCTATGAGTCCTTATTAATATTTCAACTTTCTAACAGACAAGTAGGCTAGCTGCTACAGTATGTAGCTTCACTGATTCATATGTTTATCAATAAATAATGGTTATATATGCATGTCCATATGCATGTGGATATATACAGTGATAATGTACACATGTTGTATACTTGTATGCTAGAAAGAGAGAGAAAGAGAGGGGGGGGGGGGGGTGGGGGGAGAATACATGTGACAATGTGTGTATGTGTGTGTATTGTTTGCATACATTCAAAATGAGTGTTTTGTTAAATGTATACATAAATTGAATGAAGATTATTTAAAAACAAAAAAGTATGTGTGTGTGTGTGTGTGTGTGTGTGTGTGTGTTTCATTGCCAGATGAAAGTTTTGTAGTTGTTCAAAGTAGCTACATGGCATTCATTTTGAACATTTAAAAAGAGGTTCAAATTGATAAATAAAAGATGAATTGCAATATGGGATATTTGTAAAAGTTTCCTTTGAAGTCCCACCCTCCCCCCCCCCCCCCCCCCCCCCACACACATCACTCATGATTGTCACAAATGCATATTATGCTTTTTTTTCCGGCAAGCAAGCCAGACTATAAGATTCCTCCATAATATCTGAGCTGGTTGATGGTGCTTATCCATAAATTTGATACCACTTCACTGCTACATGTAAAGATAAAAGACCCAAATTTACATCTTACTTTTGACAATCATGAAAATATTCTTCCTTTTATTTTTTTTTTTGAGAGTGGTTTATGACATTCAATATGTTACTGACATTTAGACAATCTTAAGCTAACTGTAAAAGTGACAGAGTTGACATGCCAGATATCTTGTAAAGGTTTATGTACAAGTAGGAGTTTGAGGGGCTGGCTCATGAACTGAGATCTCTCTAAAATTGAATGTATGGAGATAAAATGGATGTACTCCACAACAACAAAACAAATTCCATGATTTCAACTTGCAGTCACTCTTTCTGCAGATATTTATTCCATTTGATATAAATATCATATTCAATGATTAGATTTGAATTAATTATTGATTTAAGATTCCTCATTCAAATGGAAGCCAAGACACATTTCGAATATCAATATCACTTCTTAATAAACCCCCAATTTACCTCAATGAAGGCTGATCTGATAGGTCTTTAAAATGCATCCCAATAGATGCGTTCTTATGGTGCCAATAGATTGCGATGGAATGAAAACTGTGATTTATTTACCCCCCACCTAGAGTAATGTTGCCCACAGTTCTCACCTTTGCCCAAGGAAGTCAACTTGACTTGACGAGAAGCAAGAAATTCCATAAAGATTTAGAAAAAAAATGAAAAATACAATGTAGCTGCAGCCTGTGTGAATATTATATGGGCGCTATCTGACAGTTGTATGTTTAATCTTGGTTTTGTCAGTTATGTATTTTACCTAGCGTCGTGTATTCTTAGCTATTGTTTTCATAAATGTTTATGAAATGAATGTTAAAAAAAACTTACATAATGCATTCATCAGGTTATTGATTAAACTTTGTGAACTCAAGGAATTGTGTGCTTAAAGGGGAAGGCTAGTAACTGATCAGTGGGAATCAGTGAAAATGCTGGGAGATGATTGTTCCAATCCTGATGGGATTCATTCAAGAGTTCATTGTATATCTATTGTTGTGTGAAAATGATTTGCTTCAGAATGGTCTCATATTCAAGTAATGTGCAGTTTAATGCTTCCAGGTTAGCGTCCCTGGTCAGTGACGGAGCATTAATCTGCACATTACTTGAATATGAGACCGTTCTGAAGCAAATCATTTTCACACAACAATAGATATACAATGAACTCTTGAATGAATCCCATAAGGATTGGAACAATCATCTCCCAGCATTTTCACTGATTCCCACTGATCAGTTACTAGCCATCCCCTTTAATATTACAATCTGTAACCATCCTCACACATCACCCCCCCCCCACATTCCTGCTCTCATCAATATAAACTGTATATTTTGCAGTGAGGATTATTACATTGTGTACATCATTTCTATAGACCTGTTTTTTTGGAAGGTTTACTTGATCATGCTCAAATTATGATAAATATGTGTAAAGCTTGTGAAGATATTGAAAAGATATTAAGGAAAAGTGTCTGTTCCAGTCAGGATCTTTATTTCTCGATTCTTAAATGCCAATGACAGGATCCCATTCATGCCCTTCTTACATCGGTATAACAGGTAGACTGAATGGAATTGACAATCATTTTAACTCTTTTCTTTGCCAGGGTGCTTTGCTGTCACCTACCATCCTTTTCATCTGATATTGACTTAACCTGTTAAGGACGAGTCCTGAGTATACTCAGGCAGGTGTCTACGGGAAATGCGTGTTGTAGCAAAAATCAAACTGTCCTCAACGGGTTAAATTCCTCCAAACTTGACCAGTCCACACAGGCATGGATGGCTCAGTCCAGTCATGTGTTTGAAGCCCACTGGTCAAACAGGTGGACAATGTTGGCACAATAGAGATTAAGGGATTAGGTAATCACTATTCATGGGCAGTAGGTTTCCAGACATTTGTGTTGATCGGGCATACAGCACACAACAAGGGAGGGTAAAATTACATCTGAATACAACAAGATCAATAAAAAGAGAATTCTTAACGACTGCAAGCCAAAGGATACAAAATAGAGCTCAGAAGATTCATTAGTGGCAATGTGGTTAAAGGGATAGTACAGTTTCAGTTGAGACGGAACTTCAGGTTTCCAATGTTTTTTGATGATGATTTGTTTTTTGTTTTTTTAGCTAATGAGAAACCTGTTATGGAATATGAAAGAGCATAATAATTCCTACAGGAATTCAAAGTTTATTTGAATTTGAAGAAAATTACTTTTAAAATCGCTGAGATACCCCAAACAAAACGATCTTGATAAAAGGTGGGACACATCTTTTATTAGGTTCACTTCATTTTGTAAACTTTGGTTTTGAATATCTCAGTCATTTCAAAACTGATTTTCATCAAATAAACTTTGGATTCCTCTAAAATTGTTTGCTCTTTAACATTTCATAAAGTGGTTTCTAAGTATTTCGCAAAGAGTTTAAAGCTAAATCCTCACTTCAACTAATACTATACGATGATCCCTTTAAGCTTTACATGTAGCATGGGGGAGGGAGAAATCTTTATATTTTGCATGAATACATGTGTTCTTTATCATGATTTATAAGGCACATGAATGACACACTCAAAGGGTTTGTACATTGTAGATGCTTTCTGATGCTCTCTGATGCTCTCTTGGCCTTAAAGGAAAATCCACCTTGAAATTAAGTTTGTGTATCTAATAGAAGCAGGAAAATTAGAGGAAAAGGAAAATGAAGTTTTGAAAAAAATTCTAATGAAAACTGAGAAAGTAATTTCTTTTTTTTTAAAGTTTGTGATAAATCAAACACAAAATGTCCATTCTGTGATGTCCCTTCTGAACTCATCTCCCTTCTATTTTGGTCTATACTATGAAGCCATTTTCATTATTATCTAATGAAGTTATTTCCAGTCAAACATGCACCCTTAACAACCCCTGAATGCATCATATACAAAGCTTGACACTAACTTTTTCTTTTGGTGGCCTGATGATGAAATTCAGTGGCCTGATTGGGCCGTCAAAATATATCTTTTCTTAAGAAGTTGTGGCCTGACGCTCATTTTCTGTTGGCTCTGGTATACTGTACTGGGCCAACACTAATGGCAGCCTTGATATACATTTTATACATTTTGTCATCAATAATGAGAGAGATTTTGTGGAAAATTGATATTTTTTTCAATGCACAGGGCAAATGGAAGGTGAGCTTGCATGCTCCATCATGGAGTTGCCAATTTGTGCTTGATAGATCACAACTTCAAAAAAAAAAAAAGAAGATAAATCAAAACTTTCTTAGTTTTGATCAGAGTAGAAGATACATTCCATTGGCTTTTAAGAATATTTCTCTTCTGGAAAAAAAAAAGACACTGTAATTTGATTTTGATCCTCAGCAGATTATCATCCTGAAATTTGACCATAATAATGCCAAAGTTGCTGTTATGTGTACTATTTGAGCAATGATCCCTGTAGGCTAGTAGTAGTAGCGATGAAAGCCAAAATTCTTTTTGCAATACCCAATGGGTCAAGGTTGGTAATTCCCACAGCCACAGGAGCATTTTTGGACTGACACAGCAGCAGTAAAATAAAGTTTATGATGCACTAGATACAACTGCGATATTAGGCAAGCAGACAATGTGGTAATCCTACTCTTTGGATACATCATCAGACGATACACTGTATACATTACATTCTACTCAGTTTACAGTACAGTAATCCCTTTTTTTCTATCACAAAGTACTGTAACTGAACCTGTAGTAAATGCTAATTAACCCTTTGAAAACTATTATACTCATAGGTATCAATGGAATATGTGTATAATTGCAAAATTAGCTCATTATCAGCAGGTTAATGATAATGCAAAAGAAGTTTGACCCTCAGATTTAAAGGGAAACGCCATCATCAAATCAGACTTCAAAAAGAAGAGTAAAACCCAACAGACAGAATGGTACACCTTTTATTTAATGTTTACTTTAAAAAAAAAAAGAAAGTTAAGGAATTTTTGAACTTCGTATGTTTTTTTTTTAATATTGGTTATGAATCAGATGCGTAATTAATCTTTAACCAATCTGCATTTTTCATTTCGTTTAGCAGTTACAATTGAAATGATTGAAATAGTGGGTCATTTCACTGTAGTAAGCCTTCGGAGCACTTGTCATAATGTCTCAAGTTTTTGTCATGCTTGCATTATTTCTTGTTATCACAGGTAAAAATGTGGGCAGAACAGAGCTCAAACAAGCTTCTGTGGTGGTAATGTACTTTTCATCTTGAAAAGTATGCATATTTTTTTTTTTTGATAGGTATGCCTCTAAGTTGGTCTATTCTCCTATCTCTATGTAAAATTTTTTAGCTGTATATTATTGTAGGTCAGGAAAGTTTTCACACAATTCTATGATTTGTGTGCAGATTTTGATAAGAGGTCTTAAAGTTAGAATTCTTTTTAAATGCTTTTCTGAACATGATGTTAATTCTGTTTGTTTTTGGTTTGTTCTCTTTGTTTTCCTAACACTTCTATCATCTTTAGAAGAGTTACACAGTGAAGAAGAAGGGCAAATGTAATAAAAGATTTCTCTGCAAAATTTGTAAAATTTGTTGTAATTCTATCTCACAAACAGTGCTTTGGCACGCTCTGCAGTGGTCTCAAATGGGAAATTTGTTTGTGATGCGGATTTGAACCGAACAAATTGATTTGTTTAGCATTGTCCCAGATGCTGGTGTCGGTACAGTGATGGAAAATGTTATCAGTCTGGACATGAAGTGTGAATGCAGCAGCTGCAGAGCCCGTCACTGCCGTTCTCTGAATAATTCAGTCTGACAAATACACATCAGAACTCTAGCGCCGAGTGGAGCACAGGTGATACTGAAAAAATGCAGGAAACTTCTCACCCTCCAGTCAGGGAACTATGTGCACTGTCAACAGGCCTATGCTGCATCCCACCCAGGATTTATTAATGGCAGTATATGCTATCATTAACATCAGAACATATTAGTAATAGGTACTACATTACATACACATGAAAAACATATTATGATATGAATGATATCAAGAGTGATACAAGCTTGTATCAATAGTGATAACTATAACAATAACATTTTTGTCAGTGTTAAAAAAGAGAGCTGGGTGTAAATACTGATAATTTTTGCACAAAGATTGTGTCATTAAAGACCGGATTTTAATTTTTGCTCAATATATTATGTATCGAAAGTCATTTTGCATAGCTGCCTCATATTCTTTACATTCTGTCAGGGGCAAAAGGTCATAGCACATAATGATTTACCGTAGACATAAATGAATGACTTTGTTATTCAATCAAAATTTAACATAAGGAATTTGATATTCGTTGAAGCTGCTGAGATGTACTATGAGCTGTGAGTTTAAATGAACAATCACTCTTGCTACATTTTGTAGTGCTCTGCTCCAGTAGATGAAATAAAGGCAGTTTTATAAATTATTTTACAAATTGATGGGAGGGTTGTAAATAAAAGGGGCTGTCTTTGAAATGGTTAATGAACTTTGCTCTCTTACAGGGTTGAAATAGCAGTTTTATGTAGACAGGGATGAGATTATAAATTCATACTCCGAGGTTTGTTTGCTGTTGCCAGGGACATGAACATTGTTGCCTCCACGTGGTTGCTAAACTGAGGATTTTTATCTCTTTTTGTTTAATACACCAGACTGTCAATGCAGTGTGTAGTTAGGATAGTAGCTGTGTTCAGGCTGTGTGATGGTGTGTATCCAAGCACTTCTCAGCTTTCAGAAAATCCAGTGCGGCGTGAGAGCCACCAATATCAACTCTGGGTCCTTGTTCATAAACAAAGAAGTAAGGCGGAAAATAAAGGGAAAATATTTGAGATCTATATTCATTACCTCTTTCCCTCCCTTTCTCTCTCCTCTTTCTGTTCTTCTCTCTTTCTGTATCTCGTTCTCTCAATCCCTTACATGAAGGAGTCTGGTAGTATATAGAGCAGCTGCAAGAGTGAGGAAAAAAAAAGACACACTACGCTATTAATGAGACCAATGATAATGTATACTGTATATTTCACGCTTGTAAGTCCATTCTCACAATCCAGATCATATAAATATGGGACAGTATAATTATAATCTCTATCAGTATGAAATGTGAGGAACTCCTATAAGAAGAAACAAGGTTTTTGTTTTGTTTTGTTTTGTTTTGTTGTTGTTGTTGTTGTTGTTGTTGTTGTTGTTGTTGTTTTTTTTTTTTTTGGGGGGGGGGGTTTGTCATGGTTTAGTTTTTGTCTGGGAGGTGAGACAGAACCCCCCCCCCCCTGGATTTTCCTAACGCTACATGCTATGATTAACATGAATGCAGTGAAGTAAACTGAGAAAAAATAAGTGTTGCTGAACCTTGAAGTCCTGTCGAATAAACAGATGACAATTGGATGATCATTATGAAGCTTTTGTTTCTTTGGAAGTAAATGCTTACCTTTGGATGGGAAAAGGTTTGTATAATGTTTGAGAATGTGTTACAGTGTAGGCCCTATGTGTTTTAGGAATTCTTTTCATAGTGACTCTTTTACATACAACATTTTGTACATTTATGATTTCAACAAATATCTTGTCGTAGAATGGTTTCGTTGTATTTCTTTATGAATAGTCTTAGTGGTAAGAGGTGAATGTTATTTTTCCATTAGATCCTGTTGATTTCAGTGATGTAGCAAGCTGCATAACACTGCGTGGTGTCCCAGCCATCTCAGCTATCGTCATTGTTATGCAAAGTTGGGTTTTGTGCTTGAAGTCATCGTACTTACCTCCTCTTTGTCCAAATTTATTGATTCTTGGAAGATTTGCAGCCACCTTAACTCCATCCATTCATTGTTTGTCTCCCAGTGACGTTATTATTGCTAGCAGGTTGCACTAATACGTCAGCTCACTCCACAGCTTGATTGATACAGATACATACACTGTATTCTGATTTGTCACCGAGAGGAGTAAAAAAAACCCAAAAAAAACCAGCAACCCAAAGCTTATCAGAAAACAATGATGAAATAAAGTAATCCAGCTGCAAAGTGAATCTGGTGGAATGTAGAGTGTATGAAGTTGATATTGATTGAAGGATTATTATAAATTCTTAATCAGATATGCCTATACATTTATAATCCAACCAGTGTACTGTAGCATGCTACTGTTCATTCATGCCGGCATGATGTATATAAGTGTTGCTTTTTGCAGTGTAGGCCTGGCTGCACAGTAGCTGCTACATGTAGGCCTACTCTTTTCTTCAAGATCAATAAAAGCAGGCAGAATAGAGTTAATGAAGCCTAGAGAAGTAACATGGATTGTGACACAATATAGATTCTATGAAGAAGACCTCCGAAAGATATGAAACAGAAATTCATGTTATTTATCAGAGAGGCATTTGTAAAGGCTATGTGGAAAAGAACAGATGATTTGAAGTATTAACCTGTTGAGGACGAGTCCCAAGTATACTCAGGCAGGTATCTATGGGAAATGCATAGCAAAATCAGTCTGTCCTCAACGGGTTAATTTGACAGCCAAAATACACATTGTAATGTAAGCTAACTGAAACTCTTTGTGGTGAATTGTAAATTTTGCGAATATCCTTGCAAGGTTTAAAGGACAAGTTCACCTTCATAGACATGTGGGTTGAGTGAATGCAGCAATATTAGTAGAGCACATCATTGAGAGTTTGAGGAAAATCGGACAATCCGTTCAAAAGTTATGAATTTTTGAAGTTTCTGCTCACTCAAGGCTGGATGAGAAGACTACTATAGCTTGTGATGTCACATGAGTACAACGATATAAAGAAAGAATAAAGAAAATTCAACATATTCTCACTTTTCTCACATAACAAAAGAACACTTGACTTCTCTCTTTCAGAAGGCAGGGGGAATAATTATTACCCTTAACATTATGTCAGTAACAAGTCAAAGTAATGTGCACTTAATTCAAAAAGTAAAGTTTTGTGAAATTCTCTTTTTATTTTCTTTATATGGTTGTACGCATATGACATCATACACTAAAGTAGTCTTCTCATCCAGCAGTGACTACGCAGATACTTTAAAAATTCATAAATTTTGAATGGATTGTCCGATTTTCCCCAAACTTTCACTGATGTGTTCTACTAATATTGCTGCATTCACTCAATCCACATGTATATGAAGGTGGACTTGTCCTTTAAAGAAACTAAATGATCACGATATATGGTGTTACTGGATTATAGGTCCTGTATTTTTATAAATGTTAGAAAGTTGCTTCTGGTGTGAACTCCAAACTCTCCTACAATGGAAAGCCCTTCTAAGTTGGCAAAGAGATCATTTGTAAGTGTGTTTAGAAACATATTTCATGCTAATTGAGTAGTTTTGGGAAAGTCTGATCAAGCAAACTTGATCCATGTTTCTCCCACTGAGTGCAAAGGATTTCTTTCACAAGTAAATGTGAAACCTCACAAGAGTTTCTGGGCTTTTTGAGTATTGGTATTAATCTGCATCCATTTGTTTAATTTCAGGAGACCGGTGTGTCGCCCCTGATGCTGTCTGTGAGGGATAATAAGCTGGTTGTAGCGGAGAGACTTCTGGAGCTTGGTGCTAACATCAATGAGAGAGCCAAGGTAAGCTTAACGCTGTGGTGCTTGGAGTGCTAATTGGCAGAGAAAACCACACAGCATGAAACCTGTGGGAAAAAGAAAATCATAAAACTTGTCAAAATAAAGGTTTTTACCAATAACAGTCATGGAACTAAATATTCAAATGAGAGATGGTTTACTGTATGTTATATGGTGAGTTGATGAGCTGCCGATTTGCAAAATTAATCTTGATTAAGAGAAGAGAGGTACACGTGTAGTTCTCCATGGCAACAAGTGGATACCACGGGAGGGCATCAGCTGTGTTTGTAGTAAACAGAAATGATGCGACATGAATCTCATTATAAAGTCTTCATACGTCAGGATGAGGACTTTACCTACAGAAGACTGGCCTTCTTACCAAGGAGAATCACTGCTCGGTTGCATCTGTGCCTGGTTGAAAATTTAATGAAGATCGCGAGGTCAATAAATCAGCAAATCTCGCCAATGAGTTGACTCCAGCCAGCAGGGTGTCGCCGTGGTAACCTAATTATCACCACCAGAGGGCTTTGTTGCGTAAACACTGTAATGGCTTGAATTTAGTGGAAGGCATATACCTTGGGTAAGGGAAGATTAATTATTAGTTTTCTTTGACCTATACTCGATAGAGGTGACCTGAGAAATAGATCTTGCATGGAAAATTGTTGGCCCTAAATGATTATGTTATCTATTTTCAATTTCCACTTAGGGGGGAAAAGTATCTCAATAAAAACAATAACAAAAGAACAAATATAAACAATAAAAAAGTAAACCAGTCCTGATAATTCTTCAAACAAGTTACTGAATACAGATACCTAGTTCGATGAGTTGATAAAATGATATCATTTAAAAGTAGACACTGCCTGACTCGTGATGGTGAATAGCATTTGAGTGAGTTACAAAGATAATGACTTCATATCCATGATACGGACTGACCTTGGTTATCCAGCCATTATTTCTCTAGATCTCTCTATTATCCAGACATGGACTAGCCCTTGATTGTCTTTGTGTTATCAGTATGAAATACTGTATAAGTGGTTTCTTTCGCGGTGGTTTTATTTTCGCGCTTTTTGCGCTTTGAGGTTGAACCGCGAATTTAACATCACGCAAAAATGTTTTGAACTCGTGGCTTGTTACAACGCCATGAGCGCCTGACTTGGCGGATACCGGCGCTATACAAGACTTCATCATCATCATTACCGACCACGAATTTAAACACATGCGAAAAAGTCGGCACCGATGGAAACTGTGAAAGTTTCTGTACGCGAAAGAAACCACTTTTACAGTTCTACACTGTAAGAAACATAGACCAAGAGTAACATGTAAACCACTCATATTCTATTGCACTTATAATTTGAAGTGTAAAACATGCATGCAAATACATGTAAATGATCATGAATAGTTAATTAACAATGCCTTGTGTGTATATTTCTAATGCAACTCACTTACTGTAAAATGAGGAATGTTCGTGTGCATTTTATTTTCACAAATTTTGCGCAAGCCAATATTCGCGAAATTAAAATGCACACAAAAGTTCTTGTCCACACTAAATGCATTGAATGTTAGAGGCAACTCACGAAAATTTCATTCCGCGGAAAAGGCCATCGGCTCCAATTCGTGAAAAGTTTGTGCCGTGAAAATATCACGTTTTACAGTATAAGTTAGGCTCTTGAGCATTAATCTCACACATCGGGCCATATCACTTTAATATTTGGATGGTCGCCAGTTTCAACAGAGCCAGGTAACTGAGGATGGTCTATTTTTTCCTCCTGCCTGCAATGTGGTATAGTAAATGATCCATTGCCGTAATGGATGGTTCAAGTGTTCTTTTCATGTACACTGTGTCATTTCTTGGTCATGGGTGTCCAATCAGATAACTCCCCCCCCCAAAAAAAAAAAAAAATGAAAAAAAAATGAAAAAAAAAACCCAACAACAACAACAACAAACAAGCAAACAACAACAGTAAATGTGAGGACCATTACCCACAACATGATGTAGAACATGAAAGGAAATCAAGGACAATGTTATGCACACTATCTTGCAGTATTTTCACAAAAGTTTTTATGATATATCTCTTCTATAAATATCTTTTCAATGCAATGATAAATCACGTTTCCTCACACAAGCTATTTTCAGTAGATGTTGCACTCTGGTATGTGCAGGGTCATAGAGGATTCTCACTCTCCCTGTCCATATCCTGTCAGTCCGATTTTCTGTCTTTATGCACTCAGTAGTTACAGTACGTTCACACAACGTTCCTAAACTTTAAAGGACAAGTCCACCTTCATATCCAAAGGATTGAGAGAATGCAGCAATATTAGTAGAACACATCAGTGAAAGTTTGAGGAAAATTGGACAATCCTTTCAAAAGTTCTGCACAGTCACTGCTGGAAGAAACGACTACTACAGTGTATGATGTCACATGCGTACAACGATATAAGGAAAATAAAAAGAGAATTTCACAAAACTTTTCTTTTTGAATAAGGTGCACAGTTCTTCGACTTGCTACTGACGTATATATGTCAAGGGCAATATTATTCCCCCTGCCTTCTGAAAGAGAGAAGTCGAGTGTTCGTTTGATATGGGAGAAAAATGGAAATATGTTGAATTTTCTTTATTCTTTCTTTGTATCGTTGTACTCATGTGACATCACAAGCTGCAGAGTAGTCTTCTCATCCAGTCGTGACTGAGCAGAAACTTCAAAAATTCATAACTTTTTAACGGATTGTCCGATTTTACTCAAACTCTCGCTGATGTGTTCTACTAATATTGCTGCATTCACTCAACCCACATGTCTATGAAGGTGAACTTGTCCTTTAAGATTAGCTCAAAGTTTCAATCTTCCTGTGCACAGGGATGGGTATGAAATGTGTGCATATTTGACTCAATGACACAGAAAGGGTTAATTGATGATTAGAACCACAAAACATCTTAGGGTTTATGCTCTTTGCACTCATAGTTCAGCATGGTATGGACATGATAAACAATAAACTTCTCTGAACCAGGGGCAAGTCCAGGAATGCAAACAATATTTCTGGTGCTGCTTCTGAATTTTATCTCATTTTTGTCTTTTTATTTCTTTTGTTTTAACAACAAATAAAGAGGGGGCGCACGCCCAGTGCACCCCCCTCTGGATCCGCCACTGCTGAACACTATTCCCCCTAACTTCCGGGTCAACCTCCAGTGCATGTTGTACAGTTCTGTATCATCACACATTATCAGATTTATTCTTAGCACTGGGTGAATGTACAAATATATTTCGTCCAGTTCCGTGGTTTGACTATCAAGTGGGACTTTCACTTGCAAAAGCATTCTTTAAGATTAGGTCTCCTGTTGACATACTACATTGTAGTGTAAAACTACAAGCTAATCATTGAAGTTTAAAACTACATACCAAGCATCAAAGTTTAAAACTTTGAAGATTTCAAAAGTTGTGTGAACGTAGCTTCTCTCTCTCTCTCTCTCTCTTTGCTGGACCCATTCTCTGCAAGGAGGCGATTAGCTCATAACACAAATATGAAAACTCCTCTCCAGAGATTTGTGGTGAGTTTTGATAAGAACCTTGTGGGGTCCTTTCCCGATGGGGTGGCGACTCACCCCCATCAAGACCACCTGGGCCTTTTGTCACTCTCCCTCCACTCCTGTAACCATGGCAACCTGCTAGACAGAAGATGGAGATCCAAGAAGATGAACCAAGATGCAGCTGAGAGAGAAGAGGAGAAGAGAATGGAGGGAGAAAGAAGAAAATACGATTTTTTATCAAATACAATTTTTAAGGGTTTTTGAGCTTTACCACTATTTTCTTTAATGGAAATATTCTACCAAAAACATGGTATTGGAACTCTCAGGAATGCAACCCCAGAGAGAGTGAAGAAAGATGAGAAGAAAATGAAAGAAGTGGAAGGAAAAGATATAAAAACCCCAAAGCTTTACAGAACAGACTAGTTTGAGCTATGTGACAGTGATTAATAATGAAAGTGTATACCATAAAGGACACCTAGAAGCGTTGATATTTTGCCTTTGTAAAGAGTTAATGGGATTTCAGGATGTTCATAATGAAATTGTTAATTGCCTAACAAATGTAAATATTCATACAAAACAAGGAAGAGGAGAATATATTCAATTATGTATTAACAAAGAATAAAGAAAGATAGCAAGAGCTTCAGTGAATGAAGAAGAAAATAAAAAAAGACCTGTTTACCCCAACGTGCTTTTTTTATGTTTACCCCAATGTGCTTTCATATCTCATAAAGATTTGAGTTTCTTTAATAAAAGAAAACTAATATGCTGGATAATAGAAAATAAGGTGAAGAATCTATTCCAAGAGAAAATCTTGAAATGTGATAATGGAGAAGAACAGAAATTATGACTTTCAAAAAACAAAAATTGACAAGAACATCCCAGCTTTGATTTTGCTTAAAGGAAACTTTCTTTTGAAGGATGAATCCTTTTGAGTATTAAAGTCTAAGTAAATAGGAAATCTAGCTGTGAAACAAGTTAAGACAGATGAAAAAGGAAGATTATTAAGGGGATAAAAATTAAGAAGAAAATGATTATCAATCACAGAGATTATTTCTTTTTTTATTGTATGGCAAAAATGACAAAGTAAAAACTGTCAGTATTCAGTCTCAGGCATTTCAAATGCTGTATTACATTCAAACTGTCTTGGGTTTCTATTTTTGTATCATCTGATGTTCAGATTTCTACTGGTGAACTGTTTTAAAGATATGTAGGTGGCTTTTAAGACAATGCAACCTCAACTTTTACGGGAATTTTCCTTATTTCAAAGTTCAGGCATTCTTTAGGCCTTTTCCTCTCGAAAGAACCTTCTAGTCATATTTCGGCAGTCCCCTGTGTTTATACTATGAACTGAAAAACAAAGGGCCTTGTTTTCCCTGCTGTACGAAAATACTGTGAGTGCTATATTTAGCCTCTCACCAGACAGGGCGGGCATCGATTGAGTTACAGCTTGATGGAGTATTACAGACCCACACAACGGGTCCTAGGAATGGACACTACACATCCACTTTTTCAAAGTTTTACACCATCCATCCGTACCATCCATGCATGAACTAGAAACTGAGTACTCAGCCCACTTCTGAATCAAACCTAATGCTTGGCTCTGTCAAAAGAACTGTCTTCTGCATGGACAATGTACGATGGATACTACTGTCTTTGTAGTTAGATTAATTTGACTACAAAATTAAAATTATTTTGGGCAGTACAGTCTGAACTATTAGTACGACAAACATTTCTGCATAACAATCATTCTATGTGTGTACACCGTAAATTAGTTAACTGTGCAAAGAGAATGCTTATGTTTCTCCAATGACAAAAATGATGTACAAATTGTACATAGTTTATGAAATGAAATAACAAATCATGGGGAGGACTTTTTAAGAGAAAGTTATGCCATTTGGTGTATGGCAAAGGTACCAATACTGTTTATACAGGAAAGCACCCTTTCGTATCAATTCTTGGACAATTGACACATTGGAGACTAGTTCTGAGTATATTGTGGCAGGTGTCCTGTATGGAAAACATCTGTAACAGTAAATTTAGCTTGTCCTGAATCATGGGTTGATTTTCATTTGCCCTGGGCTGGAGGGCTAGTGGGTATGTATCATTTTGCACTGTATCAATCATGCCTCAAGCAGAGATATGTGACCCGCTACAATAAAAGGATCCGAAAGTCGGGGAAGGACGATTTTCTGAAAATGGAATGACATTATTCCCTTACTCTTCCACTTTAATTTCATGGATAGCACAACTCATAAAAGTACTCGGTTGCGGAGATAAATTTTATTAGTGCATGTCAAGTGGTTGTGGAAATCAGAGTTTCGAGAAAAACGCCTTCAAAGTTTTCCTTCTGACGCTATCATGATCAACGGGAGGCGAGACAGTTTTCACCGCTTGACAATAGAAGGTATGCTCCTAGTGACCTCCGCGATGTTCATTCAAGCTTAGCGCCAGCGGTCTACGCACGACCAATCAGTAATCAGGGTGCCACGCACTGACCAATAAGATCACTCCCTCGTTGCTAAGGGTGGAGTCTAGCTGTGGCGCTAAATCCAAATATTCGGACACGTTTCTGTTACGTGGAAAATCATGGCCAAGAAAAATGCTGATTTCTTACCTTTCCTTTGATCATTTACCTTCGAAATTTCGGTAGATGATAGACAAAACATTGGACTCAAAATTATGCCAAAAACAGAAATCTGATTGTTTTGACCAATTTTGATGATGTGATTTCAAACTCGATTTTCTCGGCTCAGCCGTCAGCAACTTTAGGATCTTTCTATTGTAGCGGGTCACGTATGCACTATATTTTTATATTACTAAACATCTCTTGGCAGTACATGTATGTTCTTTAGGATTTGTGGTTGATGATGTAATATGAGAACTTCATGTGTTATTTTTCTCACAACATCATTTTTAGGCATGATTTCACCATTGAGAATACAGCAGGGTAAAATTCAAAAAGGGTTTGTCAACAAAACAAGTCATCAAGCATTCTGAAGTGAATGTCAGACTACACATTTACCACTCTGTAAAAAAATCCTGGCAAGTCATTTGGAAACATCTGAGATGTATTTGATTTGAATGATTGCAATATTATAAAGTGGTAAATATACGAGTATTTGTGTACCATTATTTCCTATTTATTAGTATAAGGCAAGTAGGGAAAAGAAAAAAATACCCCTTGTTCTTTTTACTCAAGAAATTATGTAGCAACAGGGTACTGTAAAACACGATATATTCGTGGCATGAAAATTTCACGAATTGGAGCGGACGACCTTTCTCACAGCATGAAATTTTCGCGAATTGCTTCTGGCATCCAATGCATATTGTGTAGGCAAGAACTTTTGCCTACATTTTAATTTTGCAAATGTTGGCGCTTGTGGAATTTGCGGAATTAAAATGCATGTGAACATTCCTCGTTTTACAGTATATAGAACCAGTGTTCTGTACTTTGATCGAAGAGGTATCAGCAGAGTGTAAAACCCAAGACAGAGGTCAAAAGTCAAACAGTGAGGGCGGTATGTTTTAATTTACATTTGTTCAGTGATTACAGGGAAGAGGAATTTTGACAAAGATTTGATCACCTGAGAGCGAAGCTGCATTCCCTTGTGATTGTTTTTCTCACAGAGCTTGCCACTTTCTTACACCCAAAGTTGTGCAAGCAGAGTTCTTTGTAGCCTGAAAAGAAGGAGAGAAAAAAGGAGTTTAGAATATCAGCTTTCACAGTGAAAATGAAGAGAGTGAAATTCCATCATGTTTGAGTGGATTAGTAATGTAATATTCCCTGCACTGCCATTGGAGTGTTTCATCTCACAGAGCAATGCCAAGGTTGAACCACACTTACAGGAGTAAAACTTCTGTCTTCCTGCTAGGGTTTCAAATGTGAATGCCTGCGTGAAGAAAACTGACTCAAATTTTAATTGTAAAAAGGGCATTATATTCTTGCATACATATCTGTTTGGGCTTTACACTCATGGAACAGGTTACAAAGTTATGAAAGTACACAGTGGCTATGGACTCGTTCATTTGGAGAAACCTTTCAGTGCGAATTGTCAGTGCAAATTAGGCACGACACATATTTACAATGATGGGTAAGATATGTGGATATAAAGGATTAGGAGTTTAGATTTTATGTGTCAGATAGAATGTCATACTTCATCTGCACAGCATACATCATTTAAATATCCTCTAGAATATCAAGTGGAAAATAACGTCTCTTGTAAATACGTTTTCTTGATGTTTTATTTTGTCCAGGAGAAATATTAGTCTGAGGGTTTGTATGTATGTCAACAACTGTTTTTTCTGTAAACAGAATAGCATACAGGAAGTGAAAGTTCTCTCAAGTGGGGGAAAAAAAGTGTTCCAGCAGCTTTAAATCAAGCTTTTGATAAGCTTCTGCTTCAAGGCAATCAGTTTAAATTTGATTTCAAATGTTGATGAGTTTTTGATGGCTTTTGGATAAAGACAAATTGTCTAATATTTCCAATTTTGTGTTTCTATTTTACTTTAAGCAAATTACCTATGTCAATACATTTGTGATTCTACAGATCTATTGTAGAAAATGGTCCTGTTCAAATGTGAAAACCTTTATATGCACATGTTTAAAGGGATAGTACAGTATTGGTGGAGATGAGAATTGGGCTTTTAACTTTTTGCGAAGTACCAAGAAAACACGTATGATATAGTACAGAGCATACCATTTTAAGAGGAATTCAAAGTTTATTTGATGAAAATCGGGTTTGGAATAGCTGTAACATCCAAAAACAAAGTAAAACAAAGCAATCGTAATAAAGTGTGGGTCCCACACTTTATTAGAATCGCTCTTTTTTAGATATCTCAGCCATTTCAAAACCAATTTTCATCAAATAAACGTTGAATTCCTCATAAAATTACATGCTCTTTCATATTTCATAAGAGGTTTCTCATTATCTCACCAAAAAATGTTAGAAACCTGAAATTAGGTCTCAACCAAAACTGTACGATCCCTTTAAAGAAATAATGATATCTGTTGTGTTTTTGATGTGGCTTTTTTATATAGAAGTGCAAGTTTTCTAATTACTCACAAGGATATCATATTGTGTGTTATTTTATATAAACTTATGTCAGCTTGGGGATTCTACAGATTGTAAGTTGGACATATCTAACATAGTTGTGAGTAGTAATGAACTTGTACAGATGTCTGGACAGTTTTCTTCACATTTTGTGGGCTAACAACATGGGCGATGTACAGTAGATGTAAGGAACATTGTGGCAGGCATAGAAGAGTACCTTTAAATGTATTTTGTAACATGACCATGTAGTGGCAATCTGGCCTAGCTCTCTCTGGAACTTTCCCTCGATTCTAGCCCACAAGCATCTCAAATATGAGCCAACCTTGCTGGTAGACAGCCCCCTTGCATGGGGTTTATCTCCCCCACGTGGCCCCAGTGATTAAAGCCAGATACCCCCCTGTCTAGGGACGACGGCTGCATCGATGGGAACGGAGCTGGGAATTGAGGGATAGACAGAATGAAAGATGGGAAGAGGAGAGGTAGAGGGATTGCATGGGGGTGGAGGAGGGTGTCAGCAAAGTTATGAGAGAAATTCTTGAAAAGAATATAAAATGTACTTTGAAAACTATATTTAGATTGTTTGGTAGAGAGCAAGAAAGATGATGCCAGGGAAATAAAGTTAAAGTGAGATATTTCGTGATATAAACAATAGGCAAGAGAAGAGGCATAAAGAGAATGGAAGGGTGACCAATGATCAAGCATATGTAGTGTTGATTATAAAATGCAAAACTCACATCTTAGTTTGAAAAAGAAGGTTGAAAAAGAAGGCAGAGTGTAAACGCTACTTCAGGAAGGATTGTGTAGCAGACACAGACACATGGAAGAAAGTGAAGAACTTCAAGCTGTAGAATAAAAGACAAATATTTGAAGAGATAAAAAGAGAAGGGAAGAGAAGAAATCATATTGATTTATGATATGTAGAAAAAATTCATATCAAAATCATATAGGATAGCAGCTGGATATAGGTAGGATGATTGATGTTATATATGGTAATAGTGAAAGCATGTGAGAAAAAAAGAATTGTATAGGGGAAAGTAAGGGATGGACAAATGGACAGACAAACGAGTGACTGATTTGTATGGTATAGAAGGATAGAAGAGAGATGAAAGAGAAAAGGATGTGTCAAGTGTTAGTACACTGGAAAGTCCTCTCATTTTTCATACAAATTAGATAATTTTTGTGCTGCATGTAATATAAATTGTCTACACACCTCAGTAACATTCAGGATAGAAAATGAAAATTGATCTGTGCGTGATGAATTTATGATCTCTCTGTAGGATATGGTGTCAAAAGCATTTTGGAGGCTATCAAGTTGTAACTGGAGAAGTTCTCAATAGGAACAATCAACAAAGTGCAGTGTACTTACATGTAGCACTGAGCTCAGGTGAAGAGGGAAATATATTACAAGAATTGTACCAAGAGATATTGCATGTTAGGAAACAGTATTTTATTTTTCTGTGTTTAGAAGAATAATCAGAACACAGTTTAGATTCACACACTCTGGTATCAGTGATTAGAAATAACTAGAAGCGATCCACTGGTGAGGAAAATTTATTTTTTAATCTATGCAGGTCATGCCCAATATTGTCTAAACATTCAGATCTTATTTACGTGACCTTAGAAAAACTTGTTTTCAAATTCATGTCACATGTTGCAACATGGAACATGAATGTTCAGTGTGTTCATACACACTGAACACTGAGTGGCTTTAGATATTTTGTATCAATGTTGCATTTAAAGGTATAGTATACAATGTCTGGAATGATCTTTATATGTTGTGCCTAGACTTGGCTATAACACTTTACACAGGATGCAATTATTTTCACAAATAGTTGCAAACCCGGTGTGTTTTGCTGCAAGTCCACAATGTAATGAAAGAAGCTTCATTTTGGGCATTTTTGTCGGGCATTTTTGTCGGGTATTTTTCATTGTGTATAGATTTTGTAAGATCATGCATCATTCTGACATCATTCTGAAAATTCTTTGTTTTATGACTGACTAAGATCTGATTTTTTTATCTCATTGATCTTCTTTTGTAACTTGTTCAGTGTTTGTTATTTATTGTACGTGTATATCATTGCATATGTTTGCATTTTCGCCGTGTGTATGTTTGCTTTGTTATTCGATGTAAAACACGGCCTTGCTGAAAAACAGCTGTCCAGCTGAAAGCAGGCTTTTATTTCCGTGTATAAATAAAATAAACTCAACTCAAACTAAGATTCTATTTGTGTAAATTGTTCAGTGATCATTTTGTGTTCAGAGACATGTTTACAAACAAGTTTACAGAAACATGTTTACATTATAACATGTTTACAAACAAGTTTACAGAAACATGTTTACATATAACAAGCTTACAAACAAGTTTACAGAAACATGCATTATAACAAGCTTACAAACAAGTTTACAGAAACATGTTTACATTACAACAAGCTTACAAACAAGTTTACAGAAACATGTTTACATTATAACAAGCTTACAAACAAGTTTACAGAAACATGTTTACATTATAACAAGCTTACAAACAAGTTTACAGAAACATGTTTACATTATAACAAGCTTACAAACAAGTTTACAGAAACATATTTACATTATAACAAGCTTACAAACAAGTTTACAGAAACATGTTTACATTATAACAAGCTTACAAACAAGTTTACAGAAACATGTTTACATTATAACAAGCTTACAAACAAGTTTTTGGGAAGTGTAAAAGCCTTCCTAGTCTTAGCGGAGCAACCATAACTGACATACAGTTTCATGTTGTGAGCCAATTATCCATACAGGTATGTGGGAGGGGAAGGAATGCTGGTTTTGGTAAAAGAAAGAAAATGATGCGTTTCCATGGTTACCAGCATTGATACCGTGCCAGTTTGTGCTCATTACTCTAGGTGTGAAACTTTGATCTTTGAGCGTTTGTCTAGCTACGTGTTGCCTAGATTCAATTACTGTAGATATGAATTGAAGCTCAGTCCTATGCTCCTTCAAGGCAAGCTCAAAGTTGCATTTTAAGTATGTGAGAAACATTCATTCGTAGTGATTTATGGCACGAAAATAACAGGTTGATGCCGGTTGCCATCCTTTTCTTCTTGTATCCCTGTGAAAGACTTTGGGTGCAAGCTTCAGCTCGCTTGTAGATAAAGCAACACAGATAATCTATGCTCCTGGATATAGATTTAGTGATTATTCAAATGTGTTCAGTGAATCAACAATTAAAAATCCTCTCTTTGAATATATAGTAGACAAAATAGGCCTACTTTATTTAGATTCTGCAGACCAGAGATATTTAGAGGAAGAAGAGGTAAATTAGGGAGGTAAAAACATCCATGGTTCCAGGATTATATTTCTCTTCTTTGGCCTTAGACTTGATGCCTTTGAATACACATGTATCTACCAATTGGTTAAAGGGATCGTATAGTTTTGGTTGAGACCTAATTTCAGATTTCTAACATTTTTTGGTGAGATAATGAGAAACCTCTTATGAAATATGAAAGAGCATGTAATTCCATGAGGAATTCAATGTTTATTTGATGAAAATTGGTTTTGAAATGGCTGAGATATCCAAAACAGGGCGATTCTAATAAGTTAAAAGCCCAATTCTCGTCTCCACCAATACTGTACCATCCCTTTAATCCTTTATATGTGATAATGTGCAGTGAGGTGGAAAAAAGTAATGTCCATTTTTATACATGGAAAGATCTCAGACGTACATTTTGTAATCAGTAAACTAGACATGATTATAGACTGTAGAGCTCATATTAATTCATTTACATTCATAAGTGGTTATATGTGGTTCACATATAGGGATCATAATTATGAAGACTTTGTGTGTGATATGCTTATGTCATGCCTAGAAGAAGAACCATGAAATGTTCTGCCACATTTTTAGGTCTACTAGGAACATGGAACCATTAAAAGGAAAGTGAGATGATAGAAGGACTAAAGGTACAGGGATCCACTGATAAAGATGTGGATGGAAAAATACGGGTAGACACACAAAAAAATCCCCCTACTTTCACCCTTCCTCCGACCGACGCCCATTTCTGGTGGTGGAGGAGAAGGAGAAAGAAACAGGTTTCGAGTGTATGGTCACACGAGGGAGTCCTTCCCCAAGTCCAAAGGTTTCAGAGAAAGTGCTAGCAGCCAAGGTGGGAGACCCCCTGGTGACTGTCTCCTGATTGGCAGGTCAAAGGTCAACTTCCAGAATTGCTTAAAGCTGCACTTCCCCTTTTGCAGTTTGCCGCGGCTTTTCTGGATTTGAGTTCAGCAGCTTTCACTCGATGTATCCGTTCATATTTCTTCATACCCTTTTACTGCATGATGTGTTAGCAATATTGTTGTTATTTGGTCGCGGAAAATACATTCTGAAAGGGATTATTTCTATTTTTGATGGACAATCCTATGATAGAATCACAAGAGTTTATTTTGTTTAAGTTGGAGTCACTTCAAGAAAGATCAGAGATTTCATTATAAATCTTTTGCACTTCCAAAAATGTTACAACAGGACCAATCTAGTACAACTTAGTGTTGATAGAGATATTTACCATGAGTACTTTGATACTATTTCTCAGTAATCCATTACTTTTGATTTTTGTTCTTCTCTAAATACAGGATGGGCGAGCGGCGATCCACTATGCCGCAGCGTCGGCCAAGGATGACATCATGAAATTAATGGTTCTCAAAAAAGCTGATGCCACCGTACCAGGAGGGGTGAGCCAAACTTACATTTCTTTTTTTTTTCTTGTTTGTTTCATCATTTGTTTTTATTTCAAGATTGCCAGACCCCACAACATAGTGTTCCTGGTAGCTTTCATGCCTTTTCAAGCTGGCTTTGGAATAGAATAAGTCAGATGAACAAAATGGAAAAGTCTCATCAAAATTTGCCCTATTCTAAAATAAGTTTGGGAATTTATATTTTTTTTTCATTTAATTGCTACAGAAATGGTGGCATTGGTAGCAGTCACATGTACAAATTGGAGAAGATAGTTTCATGAAAATTATCCAGTTTCTATGATTTCCTCATTCATGGTCAAATTTTGATGAAATCTTTATCACTCTGCCTATATCAACTCTTTACCCTATTTATAAAGTTAACTTGACTGTGGAGAGGAATTGTACTTTAAGCTTAAAGGGTGTGTACAGTTCTGGTCGAGGTGAGGATTTAGCTTTAACGTTTTGCGAGATATTCAGAAACCACTCTATGAGATGTCAAAGAGCATGCAGTTCTAAGGGGTATCAAAAGTTTATTTGATGAAAATCGGTTTTGAAATGGCTGAAATATCCAAAAACAAGGTGAAACAAAGAGATCCTAATAAAGTTGTGGCATGTCGCCTTTTATTATTAGCACTTTTTTGGATATCTCAGCCATTTAAAAAAACAATTTTCATCAAATAAACGTTGAATCCTTCTTAAAATTACATGCTCTTTCATATTTCATAAGAGGCTTTTCATTATCTCACTAAGAAATGTTCAAAACATGAATCCCCACCTCAACCAATACTGTACAATCCCTTTAAATCACCTGCCCATCTGTGCGTATTTGTACCATTGATATCACAATAAAACTTATCCCTGGAACATGGCTTTGGTTTAGGTATGTGTGTCCTAGCAGCTGTCAGCTGACCAGAGTCTGGGTCATGTGATCAAAGGTCACTCGGCCAGGAGATAAAAGGTCACTGGGTCAAATGCCTAAGGCTGTAACTGCATATTTGATATAGGTACGGAGCACTAATTCAAGAGCCTTTTTTTTTTTCTTCTGTCTTCCACTGAACTTGATATAGACAGACATGATTGGACAATTTACTTTTGTGGTAGGTAGGAATTTAACTTTTTGTGTACTGTGCAAGAATCAAAGAAACATTTGATGAAATCAGGGGGGTACAGCAAAAGGTCTGTTTTTATAAATTTAAAAAAAAATCAAGACAGAACAGTTTGCCATCTAATCTTTGGGATAGTCTAATAGTTCGGCCCGGAAGTTAGGGATGAAATGTCGCGATGAAATTCTGAGGCAGTGGGTTATAAACAGATTCTTTTAAAAAGTAGGCCCTACTAGATGTTTGCTTTTGAGCAAAAATTTTTGCCAAAATATAAATTGAAAATATTAGGCCTTTTTGGGAAACAAAGATGGTGATATCAAGAAGACAATATTTTTATATAACATGTGGAAGATTATGTTTAAAACCAAGTACCCACTTATTCTCTGCAATAGAGGCAAACATACCTAAAGGTGATTAGAATGAAGACTGGTGTGTTTGCTAACAAACAAAGTCTGCTATTGTTGTGCAGACCATGATAGCATCTCATGGCTCTTGACATGTCCAGCCTTCTTAAAAAAAATGTCTCCCTCGAAGACATGATCCTATTTTTGTCAGTCCACAATGGCAACGAGTATGAACGTGATAACGGTAACCATAGCAGAGAGGTAGACTGTGTAATTTGTGTGTATTGCCATCGAAAATCAATGGCAAATCAAATATGTGCTCAGACCCTAGCCCTATTGTATAGCTGTGTGGACTATAGCTACTGAGTTTGTAAACTTTTGAAATTGGTGTGTCTTCTACGCAGTAAGCTGATTAAATAGAGCTGGTAGGTGCTTGAGGCTGAAGTTAAATTTGTCCATATTAATTCATCATGGCAATGCAGTTACGGTAGAGGCACACCGTGTATGTGCATGTTTGTTTTTTCATTTTTATAGCATTCTTATAGCAGGAAAAGTATCTCACCAGCTCTAAAGATGTTGGTACGAGCATGGACCTGCAACGGTGTTGTAGGTCCACGGTACGAGCAAGTCAATTTCTGATTGAGATATGTCAAGAGATTGGTTATTCAGTAACTTTTTCCCCCAAAAAGCACTTTGAGAGCTAGGCATCCATGAACCACATTGCTATCTTTGGTTGCTATGTTGGAACCCGTGATGAGAGTCTTTGACGTTGAGATGCAAACACTAATATTTGTCATTCATTCTTGTACCAAGAAATGACAGCTTCAAGTATCAGTGGCCATTCCCGGTAGATGATATATGATGTTGTCCATTTCAAGTACTTTTACCAGAGTAAATAATTAGTGTGCAAGTCAAACAGTCCAGGACTGATAAAATGGTGACGAGGTTTCCTGACATACATAATTGAGTCTTTTGATTTGTGTGGTAGGCAGATGGGTTGCTTGTACCCCATGATTTTTTACTTACCCCACTGGAGACAAGTCCCAAGTATACTTCAGGGGCGGATCCAGGAATTCCGTAAAGGGGAGGCGCCTTTGCAAAATTAACCCGTTGAGGACGGTTTGATTTTGCTACAACACGCATTTGCCATAGACACCTGCCCAAGTATACTCGGGACTCGTCCTCAACGGGTTAAAGGGGGCGCAGGCACCCCTCCCCCATTTTTTTCTTTTTATTTCTTTTGTTTTGACCAAAAATAAAGAGGGGGGCATGCGCCCCGTGCGCCCCCCTCTTGATCCGTCACTGTACTTGGACAGGTACAGGGGACTCTACAGAGTTGACTGCAGCTATGTTGTCTGCATGGAAATCCCTTTTGGAATGTTAACTACACACTATATCTGCATATATGTGTAAAATATTTTACTGTAAATACTGAAATTGTGTATTCTTCAGGCAAATTTGAGAACAGAGAAAAAGGACAAATATGCCTCATTATCCACAGATTATGATGATTTCATTAGATTGAATACACTTCCATCCGATTTCAAGTTTTCAGCTGAGTAACAGCAGAAGAGAAAGCCATTTTTTCTCTCTCTGTAAATATTCTTACTGCATTTACATTGTGTTACAGATTGAGTGGTGTATTTTCTGTTGCAAAACTGATGGTTGGTAATTTTATAGGTATAGCAAAAAAAAAATGTTTGTTTTACAGTACATAATTATGCTAATGTTTATGTCTGAGAGGTGCTCGCATTTTGTAACACCCTTTTCAAACTCTTGTCTGTTTTCTGGCAAGTTTTGTTTGAATTTTTGATATTTGGAGCTGATTGACACTGCCAAGAGCAATTTTTCTCCCTCTGTTCTGAAGAATGCCAGTATTGTATTCGTACAATCAATCTAGTGTTAACAAAAGTTGTGTATGCCATGAGATCTGGAAGGGTATTCTCAGCTCCTCTGTCACTTTTGTGGAATGGAATCACCGTGGGGTGAGATTGCTTGTGGCTGTGACATGTTAACGTGGATTGATGCTCCTCCTCTTCTCCCCATCATCTTAGATCCAGAACCAGCTCCCGTTACACATGGCCTCAGCGAGGAGTAGTGGGGGTCTCTCCCTGGTCCAACATCTTCTCAGGATCTCGGGACGAGAGGCACGGCTGGCAAAAGATGCGGTAAGGAGGAAGATGATATAGAACCCTCTCTGACCCTAGTTTCATTTGATGTGTTTGATTACAAAAGGAGTTAACTCCATACTTGTTGATTTGAGATATTTGCAAACAAAGCTGTTAAAAACAAAGAAAATACTAAGAAAATATGGGACATTATTTGTTTATTTGTAACAAGTAAGGTATCACTGGGAAGGTATTATTCTGTTCTATCTGATAACAGACTTCCCTGAAAATGTCTAGGAATGGCACGTCAACCATTTTATGATCAAACTTTTTTTTTTCATCGTATCACCAGATACCACCAGGGATATTTTAGGCTCTGTGAAGCATCACCTGGTGAATATCTTCTTACCAGTGATATCAGAGATATAACCCAAAAATAGAAATTCATATTTTGTCTTCACCTCCATATATGACAGGTAAAGGATAACATGATGATGGCAAGCTGTGAGAATCTTTGAGCTCATAAATTAGGCATGATCAATTGGGGGGGGGGGGGGGAGGGGGGGAACAAAAAACAAACAAGAATGTGGATCCCTGTGAGCATGATAGGGCTTTATTATTATATATCACCCAGGGAGGTGGCATCTTCCCACCTCCCTGTATCAACATACCACATGTGGTCTGTGAATACTGAAATATCTGTGTGTTTAAGCAAATGTTCCACTTTGATATTTGTTTGAAATCTTGTTACATTAATGGGACAAAGTTTATTTTTTAACCTTCATTAGAATATTTTTCCTCACTGCCTTAATGCTTGATTAAAAAAAAAATATTATTATTACTTTTTTTTGGGGGGGGGGGGGGTGAGGTTGTGGCTTATGCAAACTTCCTTTTTAATTGTAGCATTTGTACAATGTGTGTAGTATGCTCTTTTATCTGTAGTTCAGCTTAAAACTCATATTTGTATACACTCTAAACACACAAATATTGAATCAGCATTTAAATGGGCCGAGGAGTGACAACATTTTCAAAGTGTTGGTTTTTCTGCTAGATTCAACATTTAAAATGTTATTTTAAAAGTTGGATGCAACACTTCAAAAATGCTGTCACTCCTAGGCCCTTTTAAATGTTGATTCAACATTTGCATTTTTAGAGTGTATTACTAGTTCATATGCATGTTTGTGTTTGAGGTATGAGCCAAATTTTCAGACATGGATAAGTGAACAGCTAACATCCTGGTGTAGAGTGTGATCTATATAAGATGAATCATTCGTGTTCTCTGAAATTAAAGGCCTAAGTCAATAGATATACAGGTGATGTTTTGTCATGATGTGGGAACTGAAGCATGACCAGCATTTACATGATTCTATCCAACATTGTGATGATGACAAAGTTTGAAGTCTGTGAGTATTTCATTTGGAATGTTGTGCAATCCAAAGTCCGCCCCCTTCACATTTTGTTCCTATTTTTATACGACCCATCCATGCATACAACAATAGGAGACTGGATGTATTCATTCATTTATTCATGAGAAGCTACCACCTGTGAGTTGAGTGGAGCAAAGGGGAAGGGGTAGCAGGTAGAGGGGGCTTGGGGTTTGGATAGCGATCTTCACAACATTGGATAGATGATTGAAGGAATGAATGAATGAATGAACGAACGAACGAACGAACGAACGAACGAACGAACGAATGAATGATGATGAATGATGAATGAACGAATGATGATTGAAGGAATGAATGAATGAACGAATGAACGAACGAACGAACGAAAAGCTACCATCTCTGAGTAGAGTAAAGGGGGGGGGGGGAGGTGGGTAGAGAGGGGCTTGGGGTTGAGATAGCCTCCTTTACAGCATTTGATAAATGGCTGATTGAATGAATAAATGAATGAACAAATGAATGAATGAAAAATAAATGAATGAATGAACAAATGACTGACTGACTGCATGAACAAATGAAAGAATGAATGAATGAATGATAAATGAATGAATGAATGAAAAGCTACCATTTGAAGTCTGTGAGTATTGGGAAAGCCTCCTTTACAGCATTGAATAGATGACTGACTGACTGACTGACTGACTGAATGACTGAATGAATGAATGAATGAATGAATGAATGAATGAATGAATGAATGAATGAATGAATGAATGAATGAATGAGTGAGTGAATGAATGAATGAATGAATGAATGAATGAATGAATGAATGAATGAATGAATGAATGAATGAATGAATAGCTACCATCTCTGAGTAGATTTAAGCCAGGAAGGGGGGGGGGGGCAGGTAGAGAGGGTTAGGATAGCCTCCATCATCAAATACAGTGAAACACCGTTATAACAAGTTCATGTTAGCTTATAACGAGGGTCCGATTTTAATATTAAAAGTCATTACTTCGGTCCCATTTTTCTTTGTGTGAATGGTAAACCTATGGCAGAACAGATTGGTTACAACGAGGTCAGTTATAATGAGATTCCAGTTGTAATTAGGACATTTTTGGTGCATCATGATTTAAGGAAAACATATTAACCTGTTCAGGACAAGTCCCGAGTATACTCGGGCAAGTGGTTATAGGAAATGTGTGTAGTAGCAAAATCAGCCCATCCTCAACGGGTTAAAGCAATTTGATCAGATACAATCACGAGGTTCCATTTTTCTTTTGACCTGCTGCTTTCAATTTTAAATGTGTGACATCACAGTGACACACTGAAAAAGGAATTCATGCTATCCTTGTGTTTGTAAAATACATTTTTATTCTCTTTCCTGTTCTGCAGAGTCTGTGCTGAACACATACTGCACATTACTGTATGTTCATAAACACATGTAATATGTGCATTGTAGTGATCCCCATGCTGCTCTCTACATGAACTATATTTGCAGTGGGAAGAAGAAGCAGACATGCTAGGCTCAGTTGTCCTGTGGTTATCCCTCTTTACCCTCCATTATCAGTGACAAATAACTGAGTAACATTCTTTCCATGTTTTCTTATAAACCATGCGATGAGACACACAAATACTGTCCAATGTTGAACATAAAATCCTTTGATTTTTTATTTTATTTCTTGTGAGATACTCGTACTTGATAATCAGCTCAAATTAGTTGTAACATGAAAAAAAAAAATGCTCATTCAAAAACTTTTTATCCTATGAAATGAACTGGTGGCAGAACATGGTAGAATACATGTATTGGTATGCATGTGGAGCTCATCACATCCTTTCCATCTTAGTTCAGACTTCCAGTTGTTTTGCTGGTTAGTAAACATTGGCTTGCAGGCCTACATGCGCTACATAAGTAAAAGATTTCAGCTAAAATAAGTCATGAAATCATTGCGATCCTGCTTGTCGCCAGCAGTGTAAAATAAGTTGAATAATGCATGATACTCGTGCCGATGTTTAGAAAAAGTAACAAACACAAGTGTATGATACAATCTGATTTTTTTTTTGTATCATTTTACACTGCAGATCACAAATGAATATTTCATTTCTTCAGAATGTTCCAATACTATGAGTAAGAGATAGGTGTAAAAAAGATCAGGAATTCAACCCTGTCGTGTACCTTTCAAGAATGCATGTTCAAAATGCGAAGAGAGTTTACAGCTGAAATAATTCAGGAAATCATAGCAGTCCTGCTGGGTACCAACAGCTTAAAATACCTGGAAATAGTAAATGATTAACAGCTGAAATAATTCATGAAATCATTACAATCTCGCTGGGCACCAACAGCATGAAATAAGTTGAATAATGCATGTTAGTTGTTACTATGCTTGTGCCCATGTTCAGATTAAAGAAGTGCATGTAATACAATCTGATTTTGTTCATTAGCATTTTATATTGTATTTCAAAAACGGAAATGTTCATTCTTTCTGTATGGTTCAATACGTTAGGAAGAGGTATAGGCATAGAAAGGATCACGAATTCGACCTTGCCATGCTTTTTCAAAAACGCATGTACAACACATGAGAAGAAATCTGTTGATTTTTTTCTGTTCTTTTTTGTATTAACTCACAGGTGATTCCTTTTAATTTTTGCACTGATAATGGTCCATGTAATAATGATATGTAATAGCAATGCAAAGACTATTCATAATTATTTGTTTTTTATCGATTGGTACATGTGTGTGACTCCATGTTTATGTTTCCTTTGTTTTTAGTGTGATGTACAGTTATAATGAGGAACTGGCTACAACAGGGTGATAACGATGGCCCCATGGACCGTGTTATGACAGGGTTTCACTGTAGATGAATGAATTGATGAATGAATGAATGAATGAATGTATGAATGTATGAATGAATGTATGAATGAATGAATGAATGAATGAATGAATGAATGAATGTATGAATGTATGAATGAATGTATGAATGAATGAATGAATGAATGAATGAATGAATGAATATATGAATGAATGAATGTATGAATGAATGAATGAATGAATGTATAAATGAATGTATGAATGAATTAATGAATGTATGAATGAATGAATGAATGAATGAATGAATGAATGAATGAATGAATGAATGTATAAATGAAAAGCTACCATCTCTGAATAGAGTGAAGGGGGATAGGTAGAGAGGGGCTTGGGGTTGGAATAGAGCCTCCACGGTGTTGAAATCAGCCCCTGATCTATTCAATTTTTCTATTTTAAGAAAGATCTCATTCCCTTAAACAGAAATATCTTTCATGTGGGCTATAATAATACTATCATATAATTCTCTTCACCTAATTTTTTTTGTTATTGTTTTGTGCTCTTAGTTTCCCAGATGCGTCCATACGATCCTCCCTGTACCATTAGTGTCTTTTAGATCTAATTGGATCTGACAACAATGCATTGGGTTTAACACGACCTCAGATCAGGCCTGGAAAGTGGGCTAATATATCTCGTCATTCTGCTGTCCTTACAGATCAGTGCGTAGGGGTTTAAAAGGAATAGAGAGGGGGGGGGGGGGGGGGGAGGGGGAGAGGTGAAGGAGGGGGGAAGGGGGAGGAGGTCAAAGTAATGAGGGGTGAATGTGGCTACTCCAATTTGGGCCATCCATTCGTATGACGGAGCCAATGCAAAGTGGCAGCTGTGATGTTTGAATCGATGTTCGGAGGGGATTTGTGGAAAGATGGTGATGTTGATCTGCGTGATAAAGGTGAGAAGTGGTGCACCCTCCAGCAGTGTCACATTCCAGCCAGGGTTCATTCATTCACTGACGACCTTTGACCCCATTGTTATTACCTCTCAGTTCCTTGACTTCGAGTCTTGTTTGAGGGAGTAAAAAGAACTAGTCTTTGTGAACTAGACCCTGTGTTACCTCTTTGTAATTGCAGACCTGACAATGACAATGACAATGACAATGACAATGACAATGAATTTTATTCTTGAACGGCCCCGCCAGGGGGCATGGAAGAATAACAAACAAGTAAATGTTTTATGGCTAAACAAAGCCATAAATAAAGATGTCATACAGAAAGCATATAAATACTATGTACATATAATGAACTTCATAAAGCAAACAACGACAGTTAACAAAAAAACAACAACAATCGAATAAGTAAGACAATCGGTACTTAATGGCAAACAGTGGCAGTAGTATCTTACAATATATACATGTACAATGTAAAAGGAAAGTAATGACGAGACATCAAAATCTGGCCATTATGATCTGACAGAAACGTGACAATTTCTTTAAAACTCTTCTGTTCTTAGAATTAAAAAGCTGACATATCCAAGTTGATCAGCCTTACTGAGACATGCGTTTTGATATAGAAACATCCTTCATTGTCACATTTGTTATTGTATGAAAAACCTCGGGAGTTAGTGAATGATTTGGAGCCAAACCTATTCTCTCCAATTAAAGAAGATATAATATGAACAAAGACAGCAAGAAAGTGCTTTATAGGACCATTGTATTTTAACAATTTGATAAGTCAAGATATTATGTAGTATTTATCAAGAAAATAATGGTATCTCTCCCTTAGGTTCATAAGTGTGCTGGTTTATAGGAAAGTGAAGAGGATCACATGATCAACTCTTTGGTCTGCATATAATCTAGAATATGTTAAATTCATACCAAGAACAATGTTTAATCAATAAAACTATGGTACTAGTGGTCAGCAAACTGTGTCTGTAATGCAGCAGAACTGCTGGAACTATGTGCCGACTTATCGTCAAGTATAAGAAGGGGATTAAAGATATCTCCCTCCCATCATGGAAATGAAAGAAGGAAGAGAAAGTATTAGCTATTTTAGTCTGGCAGTAAAAGACTAACAACCAGAAGACAGCAGAGCCCTGTGACAGTGGGCATGACTTGTGCAGTCAGTCCCTGGTAACGACATTCAGAGTCATGGAAAATCACTGCTCAAATGTATCAGTCTCCTAAGCTCCGTGACTTCTGATAATCCTGATATATTGACATCGTTCCTCCCCTGCAAAGGCAGGATAATGGGTGATACTATAGTCCACTTTTGTCCTCTGTACATTAGCCTGATTACTTCTGTTCTTCTCTAGGAATATTTGATGATAATTCTGGTATTATTCCGGCATCGATCATCATGTTTTCCTTTTGTGGATCTATTTGTGATTGGCTCGGAGTAGGCAGGCACAAGTAATGCCCCAGTTTTTCATTAGTGTGAAATCTGTTTTGTTTTGTATTTATAAGACAGTGGCATGGTGGTGGTTTTACTGGGCATTACTTGTTTTATGAATTCTGCAGCACATCCGTTATACCTTTCATGTACTTTACTATGATGTTCCTCACTGATGGCTCTAGGCATCATTAATGCAAACATTATGAGCAAACTGCTGCGCAGTTAAAGTACAATGACCCTGGAGTATATTAAAAAGAATCAAAAAAATCTGGAGATATCATTTTGCTAATGTAATAGGGCTGTTTCAGAGTTGCTTTCAATAGGAGACTCTCCTCTTCATAATGTATTGAGTGATTGAACATAATAGATAGGAAATTGCACTTTGTGGGGGAAAAATGCAACATTTGAAGTTTGCGTGATGAGGTCATAATTTATCAAATAAACCTTTCAGGCCCTGCCTTACTTGTCCCTGCCTCTTACAAATAACATGAAATAATCACACATTCAGCTGCCTGTACACGTGAGTTTCTGTGTAGTGTGCTCACGTGGATTGCCGGTAGCCTTTATGAAAATGTATTTATTCTTTGTCTGGCTAAGATCATACTTGTATCACTTTATCCCACTCTACTTCCATTAAGGTACATAATCAATATGATAAAAAGCATGATATTGCAGTTGATTGATTAAGTGCCCTCTACAGGCCCAGCAGAGCGTTTTCAAAAGTGTGGGGGCCCACTTCCAGGTTTCATGAGCTAGCAAGCGAAAAAAAAAAAAAAAAAAGGTCCTCAGCTCATCTCTCCCCTTCCATTTCCGGGTTTCTTCAGCTGACAAGCAAAAAAAAAAAAAAATGAAGAAGGTCCTCAGCTCAAAAACAAATAAACAATAACAAATAAAGGTCTTCAGTAGAAAAACATAACTTTACCGCGCTCACACTTCAAGATCTCTATCTATTTCTATTTAGTGCTACTTACGTACTTCCGGGTAAAAAAAAAGTGTGTGGGGGCCCAAAGTGCTGACACTTTATGTATTCCTTTGTATGGTGCACAAAAAGTGTGGGGGCCCCGGCCCCCCACGGTTCCGCCGGCCATGCTCTGTTGATGTAAATATATGATTATTCAGTGTTAAAGTAATACATGAAGCTATGGTGGAAATCATCGGTGCACATACTCAGCTTGGACTTGAACCAATGACCCCTGATTGCTATAGACAGGCGTCATGTCTGATGAATAAACACACAGTATGCGCTTTTGAAGAGGTCCTAACCATCACTTGGTATTGGGCTGAAGATCCGTAGTCCAGTGGATATGACTCCTGTCTAGCAATCAGGATGTCGTTGGTTCAAGTCCAACCTGAATGTGTATGGCCATGATTTTTATCATGGCTAATACTAAAACACTGAATAATCCATGTATTTTTAAGTCAATGAAGGACGATTTGTCCATCAGTTACAATACAATCAACTCAATGCAAGAGTCATTAATTTAAAGAGATTAGATTTTGTGATATTTAGTGCTCCCTTTAGTGAATAGAGGTTCGTAAGGGTTAAAGGACAAGTCCACCTTCATGTACATGTATACATGTGTGGATTGAGTGAATGCAACAATATTAGTAGAACACATCAGTGAAAGTTTTAGGAAAATCCAACAATCCGTTCAAAAGTTATGAATTTTTATTAGTATCTGCGCAATCACTGCTGGATGAGAAGACTACTACAGTGTATGATGTCACATGTGTAGAATGATATAAGGAAAATCAAAAGATAATTTCACGAAACTTTACTTTTTGAATAAAGTGCACATTTCTTTGAATTGTCATTGATGTATGTTAAGGGTAATATTATTCCCCTTGCCTTCTGAAAGAGAGAAGTCAATTGTTCTTTTGTCATGCAAGAAAAGTGAAAATATGTTTAATTTTCTTTACACTTTCTTTATATTGTTGTACACATGTGACATCACAAGCTATAGTAGTCTTCTTATCCAGCCGTGACTGAGCAGAAACTTCAAAAATTCATAACTTTTGAACAGATTGTCCGATTTTCCTCAAACTCTCACTGACGTGTTCTACTATCACTGCTGCATTCACTCAACCCACATGTCTATCAAGGTGAACTTATCCTTTGATTTGGGAATTACATCAGAACCACTGTAAGAATTCAATGTCTCTTCGTCTCCTGCAGGATGGAGCGATACCCCTGTTCCTGGCAGTCCAGGCATCCAACATCGCGGTGTGTAAAGAACTCCTGTCAAACTTCAAGGAGGATCAGCTGAAACACTCCAAGGATGGAAATGGAGACACGGCCCTCCACATCGCCTGCCGCAAGAAGGACCTGGATTGCATCAAACTCTTTGTTGACTGTGGGAGTCCCGTGGACCTCAAGAATGTAGGTTTTTATACTCATACAAAAAGAGAATATAACTCTATATTTCCTTCCCCTATATGATTTATGTTCCCAAATCTTGCTGAGGATTGAGGTTTCAGGGTACAGGGGGTAAGTTAGGGGAGAGGTTATCTTTGGATAGAAGGTTGTTACAAAATCAGCCTTCCTATGTGGAAAACTTCTTGTTGTTAACCTGTTTCATGTCTGGAATTACAGTTTGATGAATTTTGTTAAAACTGTTTAGATGCAAAAATTTACATTCCATCACCTTCACCACCCAATTACAAATGAGTTGTACATTTTGTAGGTTCAAAGGAATACTTCTATGCCTTATTCTTGGTAATTCATAACTGTCCTTCTGAATTGAAATCCCTAATACGAAGGGGATTATGATAAAACAGCATATCACTTCATGACAAGGAGGTGTATGATACATGTACCTCCTTGTTTCACATATTGTCATGGGAAGGAGCCTAGGCATTGAGTTGTAGTCATATTAGATAATAAGTGACCTTTTTTTCTGCAGGGAGAGTTCTCACTACAAATTATTTTCAAAGCTTCGCATAAATGTAGAAGAATCATGTTCCTCTGAGATGTGATTTGTCTGCTAATAATTCCAGGTAGCTCTTGGCATAGTTTCTTGGAACTTCAAAATATCGGAATACCAGAATTCCACAATGTCATAATTGTATTATCATCATGATGTTTACTGTCAGTGTGAAAGATCCTGTCTGCTCAGGCACAATCTATACTGCAGGACTACTCACACAGGGCAAGAATTCTAGGTTTCTTTTGTTTGTTAATTTTACAGACCTAATCAATATGAAATCCCTCCCCCCCCCCCAAAAAAAAAGCCATCTGCTGTAATTTCTACAAATTTTTACATATGAAACACTTTTTAGGACAGTTTCCCCAAAAGAAATATCCATATTTGAATTATTTGATTTATTACTAACAAGCATATATTGGTACGTAGTTTTCTAGATAACTAAAGACACATTATTTGCTTTTGTCCACTCACATACATTTGTAACTTGAAAATAATTGAGTGCACAAGAGTATTTGGGTTTTCAGGAGAGAAAAATATGATACAGAGCTGTTCACACAAGGCAAGAATTTCAGCTTTCTGTACTTGGCGTTTTGTGTGAGCTTTCAACATGCCTGATTGCCCACAGGGTGATGGCCACACACCGCTCCATATATCAGCCATGACGGGAGATGAGACAGCACTCAAGTTCCTCTACCAGATGAAAGCTAACCCCAACATTTATGACAAGGTGAGTCCAAGGATTCCAAGCACTTAATGTCATTTTAGCCCAAGCTGGTCGTCCTCTCATGAAAATGTTTACTCTTGCTCGGCTCTGCCAGCCACAAGTATTGATTTTCAACTGGGTTGACATTGAAACAGGTTTTTCTTGTCAAAAAAAAAGAGGGAAGAAGATTGGGAACATTCTACAATCTTCAAATTCTATCACTTTGACACTAGTTCCATCTGAAAATGGCATCTACTCTGTCTCAATCAACCAATGAGTTCAGCCTTATTGAGAAATTTTGTTCCTTTTTCTGTATTTCATTTGAATTCTTATAATCCTTCAGTGTTTTCCTATCATCTCGGGACTAAAATTGCCATCTTTTTTCAGGGCTATGATAAAAAACAAATCTCACCGATCTATATTACTTTCTCTGGCAAGTGACATTTGGCGTGTTACAGTGCTTGGCAAATTTTACATTTGTGACCCGCTACAACAAAAGGATCCTAAAGTTGCTGACGGCTGAGCCGAGAAAATCAAGTTTGAAGTCACACCATCAAAATTGGTCAAAACAACCAGATTTCTGCTTTTGGCATAATTTTGTAGTCTAATGTTTTGTCTATCATCTGCCAAAATTTTTAAATTGAATGATCAAAGGAAAGGCAAGAAATTAGCATTTTTCCGGGCCATGACTTTCCGACTTTCAATGTAACAGAAACATGTCCGAAGATTAGGATTTAGTGCCGCAGCTAGACTCCGCCCCTAGCAACGAGGGAGTGATCTTATTGGTCAGTGCGTGGCATTCTGATTTATTGATTGGTCATGTGTAGACCGCTGGCGCAAAGCTTGAATGAACATCGTAGAGGTTGCTAGGAGCATGCCTTCTATTGTCAAGCAGTGAAAACTGTCTCACCTCCCCTTGATCATGATAGCGTCGGAAGGAAAACTTTGAAGGAGTTTTTCTCGAAACTCTAATTTCTTGAACTACTTGACATGCACTAATAAAATCATTGATATCCCCGCAACCGAGTACTTTTATGAGTTGTGCTATATATGAAATTACATTAGAAGAGTAAGGGAATAATGTCATGCCATTTTCAGAAAATTGTCCTCCCCCGACTTTTGGAGCCTTTTGTAGTAGATCATGATAGCGTCGGAAGGAAAACTTTGAAGGAGTTTTTCTCGAAACTCGAATTTCTTCAACTAATTGACATGCGCTAATAAAATCATAGATATCTCCGCAACCGAGTACTTTGATGAGTTGTGCTATATATGAAATTAAAGTAGAAGAGTAAGGGAATAATGTCATGCCATTTTCAAAAAATTGTCCTCCCCCGACTTTCGGAGCCTTCTGTTGTAGCGGGTCACATTTTATCAATTTCTATTTTAGATATCTGTAATAGTCCTGAAGGACTCAGCTAGTGTTTTGTCAGTTATTCTAAGAGTATTTCAGCTTGCTTCATGGAAAAAGAAATACTTATGTTTTACACTTGCTAAGTAAGGACTAAAATTGATCTTTGTGGGGTTTTGGAGTAGTGGAAAAGGGAAGACACCTCTGTGAATATCATAGAAATTAGATTAGTTGATTCAGGAATCTTTTCAAAACCAGATAATTTTTCTTGTGTAAACTTCTGCTATTTCTTTTCCTGTTAGTGCTCTGATCAATAACAGTAATTTATTGGGTAAAATCGTAATTCTAAATAATGAAATTAATGGAATAATGTTAAGCTGTGCACTAATTTTGGGCTACCTCACAGGAAAACTAAAGGACTTATTGTCAAGATGTATGGCATTCAAGGATTTAAATATCTCTCTCGCTCAAGCTTTGTAAAAGATATTGGTCCGTGTCATGTTCCATGTAATGTAAATGGGCATACTGTAAAAGCGGATATTTTTGCACACTTATTTTTTGCACTCGGTGGGGTAAGAATAGTTTCATGTGTTTTAATTCCGCAGAATCCAGACATCAACTACTGGAACATATGGCAAGCAAAAATATTCGAGTGCTTTTATTTTTGCACTAGTTTCTGGTGGCTTGAAATGCACGAAAATTTGAACACCATGAAAATTTCCACTTATACAGTATTGTCTTTTTTTTTTTTTGGGGGGGGGGCACTCTTATACTGTATATGGCAAATATTTCGCGAGGTTTTTATTTTCGCAAATTTCGCGAGTCAGGTACTATTCACGAAATTAAAGACACGCGAAAATATTGACTCTGATCCCGATGTGAATGTTATGTACATGTGTACACTTCTCCGCTCAGTACAGGACTCCACGATCGTGAATTTAACCACTCGCTAAATCGTTGGAAATTCCCGATTCCCGAAAATTTTGACTCGCGAAATATATGGCATATACAGTATGTTTGCACAGTTCTGTGTGCTATCATGGTGACATTGTTGTATCATTATCGTCCATCGTAGCTGGACCGGTCACCTCTTCATATAGCAGCAGAGAATGGACACACAGGAGTGGTGGAACTCTTGGTGGACAAGTTTAAAGCCAACGTCTCAGCCAGGACTAAAGATGGCAGCACACTGATGCACATTGCCTCACAGTGTGGTCACCCGGAGACAGCATTAGCCTTCCTCAAGAAGGGAGTCCCTCTTCATATGCCTAACAAGGTAAGCAGAGAAATTCATTAGCACTTTATACAGTATGTCCTAAAAAAAAATTACAATCAGATTTTTGCATTGAAAACTTCCAATATGATTAAACTGTCTGAATGCTATTTCAGGGTCTACAAAAATATGATATCGTACCTTTATTGTGCAGAAAACCCCATTCAATTTGGTTAAGTGGTCACAGAGAAATGTGAATAGCTGTGAAGCATGTCGTGGATGTGATTCTTCCAAGTTTAGCACTTGGATGCTCTTGGAACTGCATATTAATGTGTGAACACAATGGACAGAACTTGGAAGGAAGGGATTCCTGACATGCTCTACAAAAATCCTCATTTCTCTTTGACCACTGAAGCAAATGGGATGGGGTTTTCTGCAAGATGTGGGTAATAAGGTACAGTTTCATACCCTGAAATTGTATTTTGATTGATTCATTATTTTTAAAGTTATCATTGCGAAGGGTCCCGTTGTAATTTTTTTTGGGACATACGGTTCACTGCTGCAACTGATAGACAAATTGCCTTTCATCAACATACACTAAACACACCCCAACTCTTCAATGTTTTTGAGTGATAGCCATGATAAAAATCATGGGCATATATACTCTGGTAGTGAGATTTGAACCCATGATCTCCTGATTTGCTTGACAGACATTATATCCACTAGACTATCAAGCTTCTGCCCAATAGCCAGGGATGGTTTTGATCCCTCACAGCAGCAGTTACTGCATTTTTATATTAGTTAATGATTTTTGCTTCGAGTTGTGTTAACCTGTTGTTTTCAAATGAGATAATTATTTTTGTGTGTGTGCTCGCCCAGGTAAAACAATTTTTATGTGTTTTTGATTTTGTGGAATCAAATATATGAAATAATGTTACTTATAACAAGCAAAGAATTAGTGCACTTTTGTTTCATTGTTAGTTGCATGTATAGTACAGAATGTGCAAAAATTTCCAAAATGCAAAAATATCCATTTTTATGGTATTATAAGATCTATGAGGCAGTAATACTGAGTGTGCTATACAAACACATGAATGGGAGGTTATGACCCAGGCAAAGAAATTCACGTCACACACATAGACACGGGCCTATGATCGTAGAAATCATCACACAAATACACACAAATACATTGTACACTAGTTCCTGTGAACAGTCCAAGCAACAAAGGGTTAAAGGTCATAAATACCTATTTCCCACTTTTCCTTTGTAACATGAAATAAACAATAACCAGATAAACCTCATCTTCATGTACACTTTCTCAGGAGATGAAACATAAATATTGTGTACAAAATGATAATGACTATCGTCTTTTCCACTTCTTAATTTTGTAATGTAATGTTTAGAAATACATAGAATCCTGCATTTGGGTGACTTCAATCTTTGTTCTAAACTGACCTACAAAGCTATAACTCCTTCCACCTTCTCTATAAAATTCCTTGTCAAACAAAAAATATTGATGACAGAAAGTTTGAATATGACTTCAAGTTTCACAATGGAAAAAAAGCTCTGAAATTTATATGTGAATATAAATCATTTTCATGGTAATATGAAGATAGCATGAGAATATAGGCAGTCATTGCCAGATAATTAAGGTGCTTTTATCATGGAGATGTAATCAAGCAAGCCAATGAAGAAGATACAATTTCATTTCGTTTCAAGGACAAGGTTTTAGGAATCATTCATAGGATGGACATGTGAATGATAATTTAAACCAAGCGATGACATTTTGAATCAGCAGGTTTGTGATAGATTTGATAAGTATTCATATGGTGGTTGAAAGTGATCACCATTTAATGGTTATTGCAGCCTGTTAGTACTGCCTGTGGGGCCAAAATTGATTGAACTACATCTATATGACAAGGACACTAGATATAGGAGGGGTGAATTCTGTGCCCACCTACTGGATTGTGAGTGAAAATAATGGCTTTTTTCTGTAACAATATTTCATGATGTGTCAAATTTCTCATTGATAGCAATGAAGAGAGTCTGTTGAAAGTAGGTTGACAGGAGGGGGTCAACAGAAAAGTGCGTTCCTACTTAAAGTTTGCACTTTCAAGGTTTATTCATTATCTTGCCATTTGCATATCATTTTACTGCAGTTTTGGGTGGAACCACTTTTATCACAGGATGGGGAGTATGCATAAAGAGGGTGGAAAAATGGTGAAATTATCCAGGAAATGTGTCAAATTTTAGAAAGTGATGGAGAAAGGTAGAGACACACTAGCAAAATGAAAGAATTATTGAATTACAGATACCACAAATTCATGCTTGTAAATATATGACAACAGAAGGCAAATGCCAGTTGAATGTAAAGGTTACAGTATAATAAGTTTGAGTATTGGGTGTCAAAGAACAGGAGACAATACATATAAGAATCATTTTAAAGTTGGCAACTTCTGATTGAACAGGCAGAGGAGACTGATCATGTGATTTTATAAAAGAAAAACAAACTTATCAAAATCATATATGCAAGTTTAAACAGTGGATGTGCAGGTTTGCATTACAGTAAAGTTTAATTAGGAATGTGTTTTAACATATCCCGCTAATTCTCCATCTGTGTCAATTAAACTTTATACTACAGTCTATGTTAGAATGTGTGAGAATGTCCAAAATATTCATCAGTTCTTTTCTTTTCCATTGAATAAATTTAGCCTATTCTCTCATCTCACCACCAAGTTTTCTATTTACATTTTTATCCACACTGTTTGAAGACCTTCTGTGCACACAAAGCTTTCCTAGACTTGGGGTGATGTAGAGAAAAAAAAAAGAAAAACGGAGAGAAAAGGTGCTGAAGAATGGAGAGATTGTAGAGATGTGTACTCACACATTGTAAATCAGCTCTCCCCCCTCTGGGACTGGTGAACGTGCAGATGAAGGCATTCCCCGGGACCCAAAGAGCGAGGGCAGCGTGACCCCCTTCACCGCTAGAGACTAATAGCACATGTCTGCGACTGTGTGTGCCATGTGTGTGTGTGTCAGATCCAAGAATTCAGGCCTGGTATTCCCTAGAATTAGTCAGGTTTGACGTGCCAGTGGCTGTGTAAAACGATATCATTTATAAAGTACATTTAAAACATTTTATGTGTCAAAAACAAAGACAGATATTTGTAGATAAATAGGAAGAAAGAAAGAGGGATATGGTGAGAGATAGATAGATAGATACATTGTAAATAAATAGATAGATAGCTTGATAGATAGAGAGGAAAAGAGAGAGAGAAGGAGATAGATAGATAGATAGATAGGTAGATAGATAGATAGATAGAAAATGATAGATAGAAAAAGAGAGAGAGAAAGAGATAGATGGATAGAGAGATAGATAGATAAAGAGAGAGCAAGAGAGAGGGAGAAAGATTGAGAGGGAGAGAGAATTGGGACAGTTTTAAGAGTTGAGAAAAAGATAGGAAGTTGTATAGTCATTGGTATGGACATAAAGAATTGACCAATAATGTATCACATCTTCAATATGATCTATTTCATTACAAAGTTGTTTTGAGGAATTACTGTATGTTTTGAACGATTACTGCAATGGACTGCAGTAGTGTTCTGGATATCGTACGCACAAGGTTCACACTGGAAACACTTTAGGTTCTGTACTCTGAAAACTCAACTTGTAATCATAATCTGTCCAATAATATGAAAGAGGTGGTAATTTGCTGGCGTACTGATGTTACCACAGCTCATTGTCATAAATGTACCACACAGACCCTGCTTACTATACCTTGATCTCAAGTCTTGGGGTTTTATTGTAGACACGCACACATATTGATGAGTGAATGTAACTCAGGTTTTGGGGAAAGGGACAGAAATGTGTAGACTAACGTTAATGTTACAGCATGAAAGATGTTATTAGGGAGGAATGCCGAAGGAGGGCCGGGTCTAGGGGTGTAAACAAAGAGGTGCAATGGTAGAGTACCTTTCTCAGACATGACAGGTCCTGGGTTCAAGTCTCAAGGGAATCAGATAATTCCTAGGATGATTGGTGGGAGTGTGTGTGGTTTGTGTGTGTGTCCATCCCCCTTGTGATTCTTAGGGTGTGTTTATGTTGAACTTTTTGGGCCATTATCAGACTTTTGAAATGTGTGTAGTTCAAAACACGGTTGCATCCCAGACTTATTTTGATATCAACAGTGTTCATGATGCGAATTCAAAGTGCACGAAAGGGTGCATTCATGGTTGCCAATTTTCTCTTTAAAGGTGTAACAGGAATGCAAATCATGTTTATGATTGGCTATTTTCTAAACATGTTTTACTAGGTTAGCATAAATGCAAAATCATGTATAAAGACATTTATTCTGATGTCACCTCAATGCCTTTCCAGTTCATGTGAAGTAGACATGTATACTACATACTGAACAGCTCACTAGAATAGAAGTTTATAGTTTTTCAACAATATGCATTGCACCTGTTTAGTTTTTCTAATTCGAGATACAATTTCGTCATCAAAAGAGATAAAAACATTGTGGGAAAATGTTTTTCATTTGCAAATGATTATAAATTGATGGTATGGCAAATTTTGCTATGAAAGCCTGATGGAATTGAAAAAAGGAAATCAATTCTGAGTTTTGTATTGCTTCATTTTTTAGCCTTGCAGCGTTTCAATGCTGTACAATTTTCTGATTTCCTTTAAAAAAAAAAACCTATGACAGATATAGTAAGAAAGTAGGCAGTAGATAGTTAATGGCAGTGTTGAGAAAATTGGTGTTGAAGTTTTAAGTCAAACAGCATGATACCATTCTTCATAAAACTATCCAGTTATTTACGTGTAGTTCTATTTTTTTAACTTTATGATTTAGTGGAAAGTTAGCAAAGATATAAACTCTTTATATTCTCTTCATAAATTTATTAGAATATTTTCAGTTGCATCATCTCATTTTGCAGTTTATTTTTTCCCAACAGTAATGTCTGCAACATTGGGGTATTACAGTAATTGGCTGCATATTTTCAGCCAATTTTGTGGAGTTTTTATGCTGCTGTCATTGTCACTTTCCAGGAACTGTTGCAATGTCTTTGTCCACTTCAGTTGCATTGATACCATGAAAACAGATCAAGATTCATTAATTTCCAATCCTGTGCTAGTTTGTACCAGTAATTTATCATCTTCTGGCTATTCCACAGACATAAGGAAAATGTTTTTCTCTTACCCCATGAAGCTTGTTTGGGATCCAGTTTGGTGTGTGAATGGATAATATACGTTTCAATTTTTATGCTGCATTAGATAGTACTTGTATCCATTTGGCAGTAATTGTGTATAATCAGATCAGAATTTCAAATGCAATCACTTTAGAGCTGCATCATAGATGTGGTTTTGCTGCTTAGCATTATTCTCAATGAAATGTCATTTACATATCTGCACTGAAGTTCTATACCCCGTAGCACTTATAATTTACAACTATTGCAGCATGCAATGACTGCACTCACCAAAACAGGAGCTTGGTAACCAACCAATCAGCTTTTAGCATCTCTCTTGTTGATATGTTTACTGTAGTTATTGACATTTGCAATAATCTGCGCAAAACAGGATAAGCTACATTTTTAAACATTTTGAAGTAATTCCATCATCAGATAGAACAAAATAAAACCTTTTCCTATCGTACCTAACTTGTTGCATAACAAGGAATTTTTGTAAAGTTATGATTGAAAATATCTCATATGTTCTTATTAATTTCCTCGTTTTTAACAGGTTCAATGCAAATTTCTCAATTTGTTAAGAATGGACTTAACTCATTTTGCAATCAAACCCTTTATATGTTTTTATAAAAAATGGACAAGCAGTAAAAGGGCGGAAGCAGTCCTTCACAAGGCTTTCCAAGAACTGTTTGCCCTAATCTTTCATTTCATGTAAATGTGACATTTATCACAGCAGTGGGGATGGATTCAAATTTACAGTGAATTGTCTGGGGTTTAACAATGATGTTGTTAATATTCTTTTGACAATTTCTGAGACCTCATAGTATTCTTCAATTTCAGTATATGAATCAAATGCTCTAGATAAATAATACATCCATGCTGTCTATTGGTGTTTATGCCATTTCATTTGATTAGTTTTCTGCGAAAGCATCAATGCACCCTGTTTTTATCAAAGACCAGCCATGTTGTGTTTTGAATTTGGGATGCCACGTAACCTGAAATGCTTTGACTTCTTACTTGATAAGATCACGGTGGAATGTAATCATGAAGCGAAGGCATGGAATATTAATTTCTTACCGTCATCTTTATAAGGGAAACTATCAGCTGCTCTATTTACTTACAATGTCTTGACTAAGCTGAGATATCTTGATACATCATATGAAATATGCATCCATTTATATCTGTTTTATATATGTTATGATTGTATAATTTTTTTGTTTGTGATATTTAATTATCACATAACTCAGCATAAATGCCACCTTATGGTAAAATTTGGTTTAAAGAATGGAGTTAAATCAAACAAAGTGATAATTTCATCAAGTGTATTATGAAAATCCGACATAAAGGAAATTATGAAATTTGATAGTGTTCCACATGCCTTCATAAAATGTAAATTTGATTAGATATTGATGTCATAACTCTCCATTAGATTTATGGTCAAAACTTCCATTTTTAAAAATTGGTAGTCTATCTACTGGCACTACTCCCTGAAAAGGCAACATCACTAATAAAGTTGTCACAATGCGACAATACTTAGTTGAAAAGAATATAGAATGTTTTTGCTTATTTTACTTCAAAAGAGGGAAATTTGGTGAATATTTATGAGGGAAGACACCATTCCTCTTCTTACATGTGTATGAAGAGTTATATTGCAAAATGAGCTAACTCTATTCTTGTTAAGTTGAGATATTTGTGATTAAAGCTGCTAAAAAACAAAGGAAATAATTAAAAAAATACAGGATATTTTTAATCATAACTTCTAGAATATTCCTTGTTATGTCACAAGTGAGGTATTACTGGAAAGGTTTCATTTTGCTCTATCTGATGATGGACTTACTTTGAAATGTTTAAAAATGGTGCTTAGCTCATTTTGCAATTAAACTCTTCATATTACTGTATGTAGTTGCGATGGTCACGTGCCGTAGTGTGGGCGGTCAATCGTAAAATTGATAATATCTCTCCCGAATTTCCTTGGGACCTAATCTCACTGCAGGGTTTGTCACTATTCATCATTGTTACCTGGAGATAGCAGTAATGTAGTTGCAAGGAGATAAAGATCGCATCTCTGACATTTGTTGCACCATTGGATGTTTATGGCAGTAAAAGTGAGAAAGAAAACCCAATTCTAATGAGGTAAATGGGCCTAGGACAATTACCCCCTGCACAATTACCCCAAACCCTTCCCCTCACCCTAACCCTAATCCTAATCCTGAACAGAATCCAAACCCTAACCCAAACTCTAACCCTAACCTGAACCCTAATCTTTATTCTAACAATATCACTATTAGACCAATAATTGGGGGGGGGGGGGGGGGTTGAGAGGGGGGAGAGAGGGGGGGGGGGTAATTGCCCTGATACAAGGTACATCATGATCTGAAGATGTCGGAGGAATCGCTGTCAGAAGGGATGAATGTCATATGAATTATGTCAGGACACTGTTAAGTTTGTGAAACATGTGTGTGTGATTTGTAAGTACTCCACTTAGCACAAAGTCCCCACAGAGATATCTCTTTCCCCCTCATACTCTCCAGTCCCCACTCCAGGAAAAAAGGTATAATGGATCCATATTTATGCAGGTCAGAGGCATAGAGCAGTAAACCAACCCCTTGAAACATTTGGCTTGCTGATATCTGTTTTGAGAAGGTTTGTTTAATGAGAAATGATACAAGTACTTGATCCATTGCCAAGATGATGCAAGTCAAAACTGCAGTTTTATCTTCCTATGGGTTAAATTATGCTTTTTCAAATCTTTTTGACTGTTTTGCTAATGTGCCAAAAAGAGTATTACTTCATCACTTGATTGAAGTTATCATGGCAAGAAATGCAGCACATGATGGGTATGGAGGAAAACTGAAATTGGAGTTTGGAGCCCAAAGTGCATTGACCTTGGTATCAAGTGCTTGATTTATGGCCAGTATGAAACATTTGGCTGGCTGTGATGGAAAGTTTCACTTTGTCATTTGTTTGTGTGTTGATATGGCCTTGTCTAAACTCACTGTCACTTTAGTTAAAGGAGAACTATTCTTGCTAGGGAATACCAGTCTAAAATAAAAGGAAACATGAAATCAGAAAATTCAGAGTAAAAGTCAAGAGAGAGTGTAGACAAAAATCAAGACATAAACCCGGAAACCTTCATTTTTCTGAACCCATGCTCGAGTGAGCACTGATTGGCTTATGTCGATGGATTTTATCAATGCTGAATTTCAGCATCTGTTTGGAAGACATTTTAGGCCTGCATCTTTTCCGGTGCCCTTCACGGAGGCAGCTGATGTTCCAGTTTGGTAGACATTAAAGGGATGGTATAGTATTGATGGAGATGAGGAATGGGTTTTTAACTTTCTGCGAGATACCAAGAAACCACTTACGAAATAATACAGAGCATACCATTCTATTAGAGGAATTTGTATAATGAAAATCGCTATTGGAATGGTTGAGACGTCCCCAAAACAAAGTAAAACAAAGCGATCCATATAAACGGTGGCCCCACCTTTAATAGGATTGCTCTGTTTTGGGATATCTCAGCCATTTGAAAACTGGTTTTCATCAAATAAACACTGTATTCAACTAACACATAACACTGTATTACTCTTAAAATTGCATGTTCTTTCATATTTCATGGGAGGATTCTCATTATCTCACGAAAAAAATGTTAGAAACCTGAAGTTAGATCTTAACCAAAACTATACGATCCCTTTAAACCCCTCCTCCTCCTCCTCCTCCAATCTCCTCCTTCATGGTTGATTACTCAAACAAATGGAGATGGAGACGGCAGACACTGCTCTCATTTCCCCTCTGTGACCCACCACATGCGCCACACGTGAACACCATGTTTCAATTTTTGGGGAGGTCATGGGGGTCACCTCCAAGATAAAATGTTGCCAATCAGTTTTTGGTTGATGTGGGTTGGAGGTGGACATTGGGATCACCGCTGACATCTCATTATACACCACCAGACAAGGGAGGAGAGACAAGTGCATCAATAGAATGTTCTGCTCGCAATTTTGAGTCACCTACATATTTTGGTGGGTCATAGGGCTGGCTCTTTCTCTGCACATTGTCAGGCGCTTCATGTTTCTAGACTTTTATATGATGAGTGATAAAAGATTATGATATGGTAGAATTGAGTTTTGAAAGACTTCTGAAGCCCCAATAGACTCGTTGGACACCAAAGTTGTTAGTGTTTACAACATCGAAAATCAGACTGTAATTCTTGCTCGGTGATATCTGCAGCTGTTCACACAAAAACTGGTGGAGCATCGTAGTGACAGTGACACCGACCGATATAGTGAGGATAAGGCAGTGCATTCTGAAATATGTGTCTACAGTTTGATTGTGCTGTCATGTCTTTAACATTGTCATTTCTTTCGACACACTCTTAAAGTACTTGTTGACCTTCACATATATGAAGATGTAAGTAAATGCAGCAATATCAGCGGAACACATCAGTGACAGTTTGAGGAAAATCAGACACTTGTGAGTCATTTAAAAGTTATGAATCAAAGCATCTGTGCAGTCACTGCTGGATGAGAAGACTACTACAGTTTGTGATATCACATGCATAGAATGATATAAATAAAGTGTAAAGAAAATTAAACAAGATTCAATTTTTGAAAAAGTACACATTAACTTGACTTGTCACTGACAAGTGTAAAATTATTCCCACTGTCTTTTGATCATTGAAAGGCAAGTCAAGCGCTCTTTCATTATAATAATAATAAAGTTCTTCAGGATGGTACAACTTTGAAACAAAGACCAGGTCAATAAATCACTCAAGATCAATGCTGAATGGAGAGCACAGAGGAAGAGAAGTGAAAATGTGTTGAATTTTCGTAGATTTTTTTTCACATAGATAGACAGATGAGATGGATACCTCAGATAGATAGAAAAATAGATAGTTGGATAGATTTTATAGATGTATAGATATATATGTAGAGAGAGAGAGAGAGTGAGAGAAAGAGAGAGAGAAATGAAGAGTGAGAGAAGCAAAGCAGGAAAGGACTAATATTGCATTGCATCCACAGCACTTGTATCCATGCATCAGCAAGTAAGATGTCTACTCAACAGGGAATTCACCAATGATAAAGGTCTTCAGCATTTATTTGCCATTGATAAGAACCAATTATCACCTCTGGAAAAATGATATGTAAGCCCACTGAAGACAAGTCCTGAGTATTACTTGGGGAGGTGTCTATTGGAAATGCTTGTTGCAGCAAAATCAGCCCGTCCTCAGTGGGTTAATAATTATGTTATAATTTGTATGTATTTGACCTCAGGCTGGAGCAGTCTGTCTGCATGCAGCTGCCAAGCGAGGGCACACTGCAGTCGTCAGGGCGCTGCTACAGAAAGGTGCTTCAGTGGATGCAAGAACAAAGGTAGGTAAAATCAGATACAGCACAATACATCACATTGCATTTCTTTTATATTCATATTGTGTTGGTCTGCATCAAAAGAACGTACACCAGGGCCTCATGTTTTTCTAAAGTTGCTAAGATACAGCAACTCTTGCTGCAGTGGCAAATGCCGTGGTAATGACAAGAACCCTGCTTTCTGATTGGTTGTTGCTAATGGAAGTTGCGATTCTTGCAAGAGTTGCCATTCTAATATCTTTCATAGAGCCCAGAACTTTCAGCCATGACAGAAAATAGAAGTGACAGTATTTATCAAGCTGATTTGCTGCATGTACATTCCCATAACATACACTTTGGAGGCATTACTGAATTCTAATCATGTTGTGTTAAGACGTAAATGTTATTATTCATTTAAAGGGATGGTACAGTATTGGTGGAGATGAGAATTGGGCTATTAACTTTTTTGCGAGATACCAAGAAAACACTTATGATATAGTACAGAGCATACCATTTTAAGAGGAATTCAAAGTTTATTTGATGAAAATCGGGTTTGGAATGACTGAAACATCCAAAAACAAAGTAAAACAAAGCAATCGTAATAAAGTGTGGGTCCCACACTTTATTAGAATCGCTCTCTTTTGGATAACTCAGCCATTTCTAAACCAATTTTCATCAAATAAATGTTGAATTCCTCATAGAATTACATGCTCTTTCATATTTCATAAGAAGTTTCTCATTATCTCACCAAAAATGTTAGAAACCTGAAATTAGATCTCAACCAAAACTGTACAATCCCTTTAAAGTGTACATGGCAAGAATATAAAAAATGCTTGCACTTGGTCCTCTGTTCCTTCCATACACAAAATGGATATCTCCTCTTCTTGCCCGTCTCTAAAAGGTGGCATGAGGATGTCAATATCATATTTACACAATTAAATGTAACATTTTCTTGCTTTGCCAATCATCATGCATGCTGGACTGCTTTCTTTGCCAGTTAGCACAAATGTTTGGAAACTAATTGTCCGTGAATGGAGTCCACCTAATCCCTAATGTGTCACCATGACCTTAAAGATAAAATGGAATTCCTGTTGAGATGCATTTCACAGAGTGAAACCATGATTCAAAGTATCTGGATATAACTGCTAGTCAGTATGATGCTTAGGGAGCATTATAACTCATGTTTGATTACTAGAGCGTCAATTTAGATGAGAACTGCAGTAGTGACTCTTGCAAAATAACGGCTCGTTTTAAACGGAAGGATTTGGTCTCGAGCGCATGATTCACAACGCAGTTAGTTTGACTCGACGCGGTACAACATTATTGCATGATTACTAAGACATGAGAGCACTTTTGGGCGAGTATGTCTCACAGTGTTAGTCATATGAAAGGTATTTTAACCTGAAATACAAACTTCAGGGAAACTTTGTAAAGGTACCAAAACTTTATATTATCTTTAACTCTGTCACACTATAAAGGCACATAGCTTCACCTGAGCAGGCTTGTAAAAAAACGTAAATGAAAGGGTTTAGGAGGACATTGCTTTAAAAAAACATGCTGATGCTGGCGTCCATAGATATAGTATACACACCATCACTGAAGTAATATAGCTTTAACCTTCTGGAACCTTCAGTGACACCCCCCCCCCTTCCCAGACTGGTTCCAGACTGACCCTTTTTAGGCCTCCTGTCTCCCCTTTCACAATATTTCAGCTAGATACCAAACCTGGGGTAAAGTCCACTTCAGTTGACCCTATTTCGACCCTATTTTGTAAGATGAAATTAGTTCCCTGAAAACCTACTTACATTCCTGCTTGATAGAGAATTAATCGACAGAGCCTCCCACTAATGCAAATATTTTGGTAGCTATGATATTTTAATGATGCATTATGTTGACTTTTCACATCACCTGTGAGAAAGAAAAAGTGTTTTATGTTCTCGTTGATTTGTAGATACAGTCATTTATATGAGCATGAGATCCAAACCTGACTCCAAAATTATTTAATGATGTCAATTAATTTTAAATGGAAACATTGACACTTCCAACTATTTGAGGTTTGGTTCTTACGAAATGTAGAAATGCAGCAAAACTTGGGCATATAACCCTCAGAAAATATTTACAGTTTCTAACTTGACATTAATCAGTCATTAAAGTGGCATCAATATAAAGTAAAGAGATACCTATTAATCTTATGATGTGATCGTGCACATGACATGGTTTGAATGAGATCATTTCGTTGCTATGGAAACAACCAGTTTTAGTCTTCTGTAGGACATCATGGAAGGCATTATTCCAACTTGAAAAAAATATATATATCAATTTTGTGTCACCTGCCTGATTCCACTAAAATATATCCCTCTATTCTCATTGAAATAATCTGCTTTAAGGAATGATTTGGTCGTAGTGAAATATCAGGAAAGATTATGTGTAGTATTGCCGTAGTATGACAGATCACAAATATCTGAATGGGTTGATCATTCTTACTTGCTCTGCTTGTTTCAATGTATTATATTGAAATAATTTTCTGTGTAGGTTTTTTTTTCTTCTTTTTTTTCCTTTTCTTTACTGGAAATCATGATTGATCAGTTTAGATTTAACTTGCCTGGTAAAAGCCGGCAATAAAAAAAAATGGAAAATGAAATGAAAAAGATCCCTTTAAGACAGGTAAAAACCACATCAATATAGTCAGTTACTAGCATTCGAAAAGTATCCTAGACCTAGAAATTTGTAATCTGGTAATATTACTTTCATTTTCAATATTGTAACATTTCTAACTTTTTAATCTCTGTCTGCCTTGTTAGGATATTAAAAATTCTGCTTCTAAAACAAAAGACAAGCTTTGCATCACGAAGGATAAACTGTGCTTTCTGACTGTAAATAATGTGGAAAAGCATATTTCTGAATGGGAGAAATAGGTGAACCGGAAGTTCAGCATTTCATAGCAGACAAGCAACTGGGGTATTTATCGGTCCCATGTTGACACCCGTACGTGCAAAGTGGGAGAGACCAGTTGTTGGTAACCTAGCAACGGAAGACTCTGACAGCTTCTGATGGTAAACACTCATCCAATTTACACCTTCGCTCACGTCTGGAGGCACACACACTGATGAACATTGACAAACGATGATAACTCTATGATCCCAGATAATTTATATGTTTATATGGGATCATTTTGTAATATTTCACGATGATTTATGCAAGCAAATATGCCTCAAATAATAAAGACACGGAATTCCTTCAAAAAACATATCTCTCAATTTATTACAGGAGACAGTGCCCAGAAGTTCAATATGTCAAAATACTAACAATTATTTATGTGATTAGCTCTTAATTCATCAGGCCATTGTGTAATGATTGAATGTGTAGTCTTGTCAAAAACCCCAAATGCTATAAAAAAGAGAGCAAACAAAATATGTTATTGCTCCCTGTAAAATACCAGGTGTTGCAGTTCTTCGCATTGATTGATTAGTTTTCATGGGAAGCAGTGCAATGCTCAAGGAAAAAATATATTATAGATGATATATAGAAATATGACTAATTTCTCTTTGTCAGTAGAATACCACAAAAGAAATGAAGAGTTTGTTTGCAAAAACCGATAAGTCCATATTTGCCAAATGGAGATATTTCTGATTAAAGGTCAAGAAAAATAGAGAGAATGATAAGAACATTTTTGCTTCTTTTGACCATAACTTCAAGAATGTACCTTGATATGTAGTGACAAATGTATCATTTTAAAAGGTATTATTTTGTACTTTATGACAGAGATCGTGCTTCAAAATCTTCAAAAATGGACTTATCGGTTTTTGCAAACAAACTCTTCAAATGCACCAGTGCAGTGAAATATTTTAGATGTACTATTGATGTTGACATTTCATTCTTCAGGTCTGTTTCTACATTTGGGAATATTGATGATTAATTTGTACAGAGCATATGCAGTGTTATTTTGAGCATAATCACACAAAATGTATCCTGATAAAACGGAACTAAACGTTACTAACTAGCGTAAGGAATCACTGCTAAGAGAGCAAAACAGAAACCTAGTTTTCTGTCTTGGCAATTTATTAGAGACTTACCTGGTACAGAGAAAGTATGACATGGGTTACTATGAATATCAGTCATTTATTTATTTACTTTTTGTATGATATTCTTATGTTGGTATGCGTAAATGTATTTATTCAGTCATTTATTTGTTTCATTTATTTATTAATGTATTTCTCTGTTTATTCATTTATTTATTTATTTATTTATTCAGTTATTTATTTATTTATTTATTTATTTATTCATCTATCTATCTATCTATCTATCTATCTATCTCTCTTTGTCTATCTATCTATCTATCTCTCTTTGTCTATCTATCTATCTATCTATCTATCTATCTATCTATCTATCTATTTATTCACTTGTTTATTTATCTATAATCTAGTCATTTATTTGTTCATTCTTTACCCAGGGTAGCCTGTTAGTTGTTTATACTCTGTTATGCTTGGAGGCCTTCCAACATGATAAGAAAGTAACAGTAAATTCAAAATACACAAATTAACAAATCAAGGACATGAGTGAGTTCAATATTAATTCTTGCTGTATTTCATCCCAATCTCATCATATCAAACAGGATAACTACACAGCCCTTCACATAGCAGTGCAGCACTGTAAGCCGCTAGTAGTGCAGACTCTACTGGGACATGGAGCACAGGTGCAGCTCAAGGGAGGAAAGGCAAGAAATAAGAATTAAAGACTTGACTGAAGGCTATACCGTTATATGCAATATATAATAATGCGAAATACAATGTGTGTGCAGATACGTTTTTCCTACTGAATATCATCTACTGTAAAAGTGGAAATTTTCGCAGTGTGGAAATTTTTTGCGCATTTTGCGCAACCAAAAGCTAGCGCAAAAATAAAGGCACGCAAATATGAATGAATGAATGAGTGAAAGAATGAATGAATGAATGAAAGACTGAATAAACTAGTAAGCACTCTGAGAGCGCAGACCTCTGCCAAGCAGCTACTTTCTACCAATAATCTTGCTCTTCCATAGCAATCAGTGATTTCCACTCATATGTACGCATGGAGCTGCTGCTGAAAAATTGCCCGATTTCCCAATATAGAAGCCTTTGTTACGTCATAAACCCTCAGCTGCGCAGCACGCCTCGCCCTAGCAGAAACTAAAGCACACACTTTAGTGGGCGTATGAAAACCTAAAAAATGCGCAGCTTGAACTCCCAAGTTCATTGACCCTATTTGGCAAAATATCGAAAATCCTTCGTAAAATCCATAAAAATTTACGGATTTCTACCAAAATTTAATCATCTGTTCTTTGCATCATTCTCAACCTTTCCTGCAAGTTTCATTAAAATCCGTGCGCAACTTTTTGAGTTATTTTGTGCACAGACAAACAAACAAACCAACGATAATGAAAACATAACCTCCTCCCTTGGCGGAGGTAATAAGTGAGTGAAAGGATAAATGAATGGATGAATGAATGAATGAATGAATGAAGGAATGAATGAAGGAATGAATGAAGGAATGAAGGAAGGAATGAAGGAAGGAATGAAGGAAGGAATGAAGGAATGAATGAATGAATGAATGAATGAATGAAGGAATGAAGGAATGAAGGAATGAATGAATGAATGAAGGAATGAATGAAGGAATGAATGAAGGAATGAATGAAGGAATGAAGGAATGAAGGAATGAAGGAAGGAATGAAGGAATGAAGGAATGAATGAATGAATATCAAAGGATTAGCCTCGTCTTCACCATTACATTCCTGTTGTATTGACATTGTCTCACGATATCTTTTTTCCTCATTTCTTGTTACTCCCCAAGGCTGAGGAGACCCCTCTCCATATAGCAGCTAGGATCAAGGAAGGGGAGAAGGTAGCTGAGATGCTCCTGAAGAGTGGGGCAGATGTGAACGCCACTATGACGGTGAGTGACAAAAGGTCATATCTCTGCCTTGGTGTCATATGATGATATAGAAAAACTCTGTGTACTTTATTTTAACTCTACATCTATCAAGAGATGAATAGAAGTAATATGTTAGGACAGAAAATGACATTGAAAAGAGGCTCATTGTTACTATTTTATTTTTAGGGTTTTTCCCCAGTGAAACACCCACTTTCCATCCCAAACCCCCCTCTTTTTCTCTGCCTTTTCAAAATTAACTAAGCAGAAGGAAATATTTGTTGTAATACATTTGATTATACTTGAATTATACCTAGAAATTTTGATTTGTAATATGTCATATATTTTTTATTCATTTCCCTTCCCCTGAGAAAAATATCTTAAATATATCATGTTAGTATGTCACAGTAATTTCAAGGTAGAGATATGTGTTCATCTGAGAAGTCTTTGCAGATTACTGTAAAAGTGGATATTTTCGCGCGACTTATTTTTCGTGCTTGGTGAGGTAAGGAGAGTTTCGCGTGTTTTTAATTCCGCGGAATCATGACATCAGCTACTGGAACATATGGAAAGCAAAACTATTTGCTTGCTTTTATTTTCCACTAGTTTCGGGTTGCGCAAAATGTGTGAATACTTCAACACTGCGAAAATTTCCACTTCTACAGTACACCATGTCTTCTGCAAGGTGGTGAATTTGTATATTCATACATTGTATATTCATACATGGAACCCCCCATGGTTCCAGTAGGCAGTGACTTAACTCACTAAGTAAATAATGACATCTCTAGTTTGATTATGTACATGTTTGACCTTTATTGTGCTGTGTTCGCTGACTTGCATGCATGGTGGGACTCTTTCTTTGTTGATTGGCACAGCTGTCTAGAAAACTAATTGTCAATGAAAAGAGGTTAGCTTTTCACCGTAAGTTCCTATTGTGTCACCATGGCCTCCCTGAGACTGAGACACATTGCTATACCTAAGTGGGCTCTGTAATTCTATAACTGGGTTAAGTTTGTATCGATTACTGAATGCTAACAAAAAAAAAAGCTTTGGAAGTTTGAGCTAAGTGTGTGGGCACATAAAGGGGTATAGGTCCCTATTTGATGCCTTGCAAACAAAGGTTGCTATTGGATACCAACTAGGGAGGAATGATATATTTCTGTCTGGCTGCTAATAGAATGGAGAGACAGCGATGCACATAGCCTCCAGACATGGTCACATCAAGATGATGGAAGCTCTTCTGGAGGATGGAGCTGATGCAGTCTGTCTGTCAAAGGTGAGATAAAACACTTAAACTCCATTTTGACCAATAGAGGGCAGTCTGATTTTGCTACAACACGCATTTCCCATAGACACCTGCCCGAGTATAGTCGGGACTCATCCTCACGGGTTAACAGAGCCTTGTTACTGCAGCAACGTCCAGGTAGCGTCCGGGTAACTTTTTCTTAACCTTGCCTTTTAAAACAGTCCCCACAGAATGTTGCTTGGATGTTGTCGAGGTAAGGTCTGTTAAAATGGGACTTCTCTTTCCCAGCCATAATGGATGGATTGGGGTAGGATCATTTCAAATCGCCATGGGATATGTTAATCTTGGCTTTAATTTGATGCTCCTGTACAGGGTGTTTTCTTTTATGCATTTCATGAAGGCATGTGATGCTCACAGGTTTAAATGACATGACAAAGAGCAATATTTTTGCGTGCAGATTTTTGTTTTCATCTAGATGATTGCGCCAGTCCCTCCCTCCGTGTTGTCATATGACATGTGCTCTATGTGGTCAGAACAAAGTCCCCTGAAAGTGTGGTATATGTTAGAGACCTTTATACTGTGGCCACCTCTGGTGTTGCTTATGAATAATATTTCACCGACTATAATGGTAGCCTGTTCTAGGTTGAGCGTTCATCTTTTGGCATGACATGATAAGTTTAGCCAGTCTGAGAGTTTGTAAATCTCAAATAACAGCCTTCTTTTGAGGCACTCCCAAATTGTTTTCCAGTATTGAAAGAAAATCAGAACAAATGTATTTTTTTTTGCGCCGGCCTATTTCATAGACATGTTCAGACCTTCTTATACTTGTATCTTCTTGAGACACATATTATATGTGACAGTTATTACAATTGTGTAAAAAATCAAACTGTCACTAAATGTCACTAAACCCTTTTTGAAACTTCTGTAAAACACATTCTCGTTATGTGACAATGAGTGTGCTTTTGCCTTAAGTGGTTTCAAGTGCATCTACAGCATTTAAAATCCATGGCTTATTGGAGATGATGACATTGAGGGTATAAAGAGGGCTAGGTTAATGTTTTAATGTGATTTATTTTTCTACCACAGTCTGGAGAGAATCCGATCCACATCGCCGTCAGACACGCCCACTACGCCATCGTCAAACTTCTCATTGACTTCCTCCATAATGACATGTCTCGTCTTGATGCCATCATGGCCGTCAATGAACAGAGTGTGGTAAGACATTTGTGTTGCAATCCTCCGAGACAAACTCAGCTCATCCAGAGAGTGGGTGGTGGGGGGGGGGGGGGGAGGGGGAGAAGACGGTGGTCCTTTATTGCATTCTATTTCTCGGGGTAAGATGGAAAAAAAACACATTGTTGACTTTCTCCAAAATGGCATGTCTCATCTTGATCTATCATGGCAGTTAATGAACAGAGTGTGGTAAGACATCTTTGCTGCAATCCTACTTCAAAACAAACTCAGCCCAGAGAGTGGGTGCTGGGGGGGGGGGGGGGGGGGGGGGGTTCTCTTATTGTATTCAATTTCAAGGGGGCAGAGATGAAAGCACCATTTGGATGATATGAGTAGAGTGTCAATGAACAGAGTGTGGTAAGACATCTGTGTTGCAGTCCTTCTTTTAAACAAAGCTATCATCCAAAGGAAGTGTGTGTGTGTGGGGTGGAGTTTTGTATATCGTTTTCTACTTCCAGGACTCACTTTGAGATGACTTTGATGATGTCTGTGATGGTTTTGATTGGGTTGCTTGATATTCTTAAAGGGTCCATACATTTTTTTGCATCATTTTGATATGTACTGATGAGTACTGATTGATAAATAGACAGAATGACAGACAAACTGACTTATCATAGCAGCAGCAGTCTACTCAGTGGCTATTGGTAAGTTTGCCTTCAGAGAATATGATAATGTTCAGTGTAGAGATAGAGCAAAGAGCTCCTTGATTAAAGACTGTAAGGTCAAGTGTAATGGGCTGTTGAGGAGTCTTCTCACTGTACCAAGCCAAGCTGGCCTCAAGATGTTTTTAGATCAGTCGGGCCCTCAATTTCCAGTTGTCTGAATAAAAAATAAATAAAGGGAACAATAGCGGCAATTTATCAGAAAGAGAATATGAAGAAAAAGGAGAAGAAGATCTTATATTTCATTTCATTAATGTGACGAAAGTGAAGGTATCTGGGTATGTAATTCAAGCAATACTTGTGAATTGTTGCCAATTTGCAGGAGGGTGAGACACCTCTTCACTATGCAGCAGAGATCACTAAGGATATGATTCACTACCCAGGGGAGGATGAGGAGATTATGGCTCTCCTCCTACAGTATGATGCAGACATCAACATCATTACCAAACTGGTAGGTGGTACTCAGGGACCAGTGCATCTTACGTCTGTCAACTCACCGTGAGATTGTAGGAGGCTCCCTGAAAACTTACATCGTCATCACCACCAAGTCATCTTTTTCGTCATCACCACCATCATCACCATCATCACCACCATCATTACAATCATCATCATCATTAGCATCATCACCATCACCATCACCATCACCATCACCATCACCATCACCATCACCATCACCTGTCCATCACCACCATCATCTTTGCCATCATCATCACCACCATCACTATCATCATCACCACCATCACTATCATCACCTCCATCACCACCATCTTGGCCATCATCGTCATCCATTTTTTATCCAGATTTGTCCCCAATAACAGGGACAACCAGATTTACCTCTCTCTTACAAAAACTGCTTTCACACCTTCTCGCCATCTGTCCAATTCGGGACTCCTCCCTTCTCAAGCAAACCTTCCCAAGCTCTTCCTCCACCTGTTCTATTTCCACCTGTTTCTTACACATCTTCCTTGGTCTATTTCCACCTGTTTCTTACACATCTTCCTTGGTCATCTTTGCTTGTCCATTCATATCCCGACAAAAGGATAATGTAAGTCTTCCTGATTTAATTTGATTTGGGAAGAACTGTTGCTTGTTCATGTTCATGTAGTCAACAAGTATCTCCCTGAGTCTTCTTCAAAGCCTTCCTCATGTGGCAATGTTGGCTGCCCGAACATCATACACTGTATTTACATCAAATCTTGTACACTTTCACATGTCTAGGTCCAAGATCACAAATAAAAATTGTCCTTTCATGGACTTTGAAAGGACCAGGTATTGTTCTAGTTTCTCTGATTTCAATGCGTGGAAAGTCCATATTGCAGTATGTCAGCCTGTATTTAAACTACTTTTTGAATTTTAATGCATGGAAAATCCATATGTTTATATGTTTCCCTTTATTTAAACTACAATTATAACTACTGTTTTTTCACAATGATATAATACAACTTCCTCAAAGTTGTATTGAAAGTACAATGATTGTATTAAAGCACACATCCAATAACCCTATCAGTAGAGAGACAATGAATTTAGGTTGATCTCTCTTTCAATTTTTTGTTCATGTTGCAGACACATGAGACCCCACTGCATTACTGTGCCAGGGCTGGCAATTCGGACATCTTGATGAAGATGGTACAACACCTTGGACCAAACATGACTCAACTAGCTGTCAATAAACAGAGCAAGGTACATCAGCCCCTTTAGTACTTCATAGAAATACTTGAAATAAATGTAAAAATCATATGAAGAGTTTTTATTGCAAAATGAGCTAAGCACCATTTTTAAATATTTCAAAGTCCATCATCAGATGGAGTAGAATTAAACCTTACCAGTAATACCTCACTTGAGACATAACAAGGAATATTCTAGAAGTTATGATAAAAAATATGCTGTATTTTCATATTATTTTCTATGTTTTAATGCTTTAATCACAAATATCTCAACTTGTTAACGCGTTCCTTCCGCAATTCTCTGAGTGCCTGAATGCCCCAAAATGTGATTCTTTTTGCCTGTCGATCAGAGAACAGACAGGTTGGTAATCCACCTGTGCGAAAGTAGTCAAGCGGTGCATGCATCCCCCTCCCCGCGGTCAACTACATGTGCCATCGAACAATGAAAATATCAATCAAGTGCGAGGTATGAATAGAGCGTGCGCTGATGGGCTCACAGATTCTTTTGTTCTACACAAAACCGGGCACTTCAATGGGATGACTGGGGTCAGCTAACACAGAAATCTACTCGAGCTCAGCCTTGATGATCACTATGTACATGTTCATACAAGTTTTATAGCAGAACAAGTGCAAACTAACTCAGAAAAAGGTAAATAATACTGTGATATACACATTTTTCCAACAGAAAGAGAACATATGGTGATAGGATAAATTCTTATCTTTTTATCAAACCCATTTTTTGGGGGGTATTACAACACAAAGAAACAGTAATTTAGGCCGCGAAAGTAGGCTCGCTTGTCTTCATCTTGGGAACCTGTTATACCAGGTTCCCGTATATCAGTTGCTCCCACGGGAACCTGGTATACCAGGTTCCCGTAAGGAATGGGTCGAACAAGAATGGAGTTAGATCGTTTTGCAATAAAACTCTTCATATTATATTCACATTTGCTTGTCAGTACCTTGAAGGGTGCATATTTGTACTGCAGCTCACTCGACTGAGTAAATGTTAGTGACAATAACTGTGAGCATTGCCTGAGTGCTGCAATATGGGAACTTTATGCACCAGTGTTTTAGAAAATAACAAGATTTCATTGCAAGATTTCAAATCACCTTTGTGAGAGAAAGTCAAGAATTAGACCAAACTTGTAAGATTATAAACTTGTAGAGAGAAGGACAAGGTTAGTTAATATGCTTTATATGATACTACAACAGGTATCTGTATACTCTTCAGTTCTTCAATATCAAAGTTTTCACTGCTCAGAAATTTGAAACAAATGAACCTCTATGCTTTAAACTGAAATGAAGCAGAGAAATATAGAGTCCCTACTAGAGGAATAGTCTTTGGTATGTTTACAGTCCAGCTTGCAACTTTCTATTGAGATTTTTTTTAGTATAATCTTTCTTCTTCAACAATATTTCGTCGGTTGAGAATGATAAGGGCGTTAAGATGTCACAAAACCCATAGTGTTCAAGATGACTTAACGCCCTTCTCATTCTCAACAGACGATTTCAACTTGTTTGACAGCAGAATTTGATAGGATGGTTGTTGTACATTTTAAAGTGTTTAATTTTTGTTCTCTTTGAAATCCCTCTGGTATAGAATGGCTGGTCACCCCTATTAGTGGCAAGTGAAGAGGGCCATGAGGAAATAATGAGGATTCTACTGCAGCAGAATGCAAGAGTTGATGTCTTTGATGAGGTGAGTAAGATGTAACAGTTTAAATCTACAATTTCTGTGTTTTCTAGCAAGATTTTACAGTTATATCATATATTTCCCTTATTTACATCAAGAAGAACTATGTACGTTTGGCTAGATGTCATGTGCTGCCACAAACTCACTTTTTTTGTGATAATGGCCCTATTGAAGTTTTTTTATGCAACAAAAAAGTAGATTTCGATCATGTCACAATGTGTCCATTAAAAGGAATAAGAGACATGGAAAACATACTAGTGTATCATAATATAAGCAGAACAAACGATGCAGTCTTCTATCATTATGATACCCTATGCGCCATATGTTTGGTGGTGTTACTATTTTCAGTGATTTTGCAAGTCCATGTACTATTTGAAGAATGAACAACAGAAATGCATTGTGTATCATCTTCAAGCCAAAAAAGGCTAACTTTTCTTGTGAACAGCATTGTAATTTACTTTTCATATTGTTACTGTGTTTCCAATCGCATGTTCAACCATGACTCATGAAATTGTCATAAGCATCCCCACTTGTGAAATATTGTGTCTGCAAAAAGTTTCATATTATATGTTTAACACCTGATCATTGCGAATTGTACACATATATATGTTTGACCACCGCACAGCATGGCAAGGCAGCCCTCCACCTAGCAGCTGAGAACGGTCATCTGGCAGTGGCCGACGTCCTGCTATGGCACAAGGCCTTTGTGAATGCCAAGTCCAAGATTGGTGTGACTCCACTCCACCTCGCTGCCCAGAATGGACACAATGAGCTGGTCAATCTATTAATCCACAACCATGGGGCGGCCATTGATGCCCTCTCACTGGTCAGTCCTTGTACAGACTGACCAAGTCAGTGATTTCTATGGCAACAATTCTGAAATGTGATCCACCTCACAACATGGCCTCAAATTAGCAATTCGATGAACACTGAAATTTTAACTGTATTGATCATGACATGTATGTTATCTATTACTTTCTGGATCACTCTATTAAAAGGAATTGTCAAATTTTTATTATAGTTTATTCATCCTAGGGTTATTTTTTTTGAAACTTCATATGTTTTATCAAATCTAAGAAATTGTGAAAGGATGATTGAAGTTTTTATGTTTCTCCTGATAAAGGCCCAGGAATGAGGGGTACAACCTGTTTACTCTTTCCATTTACCATCTGTCATACATTTTATACAGCTGAAACTTACATACATTGCCACTAATTTATGACAGAGGATAAGTTCTTTGTAAGCATTCATTTCCCTGTTTTTAAAATCACCACAATCTCACTACACTCTGTAAGAGTGTTTCATGGCAGTAAATGTGTAATAGTGCTTTAAATAATAGCTTAAAATCTTGCAACATTCACAGGAAAAAAAAGGGGGGAATTGAGTTTATTGTACAATCACATTTATTTTGTGACAAAATGTACATACAGACCAATGAAAGAACACTGTTTATGTTTCTGATCTTAAGAGCATTCCATGATATCAAGTTTGCTGAATTGTGAGATTTTTCACATCATGGCATTTTGTTTTATCCCGTGCAGTCCAAGAAAACAGCACTTCATCTTGCAGCCCAGAATGGTCAACTCCAAGTGTGTGAAACATTGCTGAAACTCAAGTCAGATTCAAATGCCACAGACATAGTAAGTCTCCTCAATTTGCTAATCTTCTGGTGCCTCTTTGTTTCTTTCATCTTCTTTTTCGTTATGCCAATCTTTACAACAACAAAAAACTATCATGATAGTTGATTATTGTGAGGAAAGGGAGCTCTATGAAGCTGTAGACTTGTATAGCTTATTTGTAGGATTTTTTTTTTTACTAAAATGATAATAATGTCTGATGTGATGAGACAATCAGGAGCTACCTTCAGCTTCAAGAAACTTGACAGTGTTGGTTTGCAGTCTCTGACTCCTTTTCACTACTTGTATGTTGGAAAACTGGAATATTGTTATGCTATACAGGGTGGCCCAGAAAGAACGAAACACCTAAGATCTTTCATATCAGCAATATTGTTGCAATTATGTCATTATTTTGCACAGTGTTGGGAAGGCCATTCATTTTCCAATAGAATGACACCAAGGTCTTTGATTTTGGTTAATGTGTTATGATTTCAGGACAATTTTTGTCAACCCTGGCAATTTTGCACTCTCAGAGCTACCGAAACCAGCGAGAATTCGGCTTCCCATAGAACCAGTAGCATTCACAATGATATTCACAATGACATTCACATTATTCACAATGATAACGGACAATAACAATCCCCTTCCGCCCCACATTCCACACATTGTGAACGCTACTGGTTCTATGGCAAGCCGAATTCTCGCTGATTTCGGTATCTCTGAGAGTGCAAAATTGCCAGGGTTGACAAAAATAGTCCTGAAATCATAACACATCAAGCAAAATTAAAGAATTTGGTGTCATTCTATTGGAAAAAGAATGGCCTTTCCAGTAGTATGCAAAATAATGACACATTTGCAACGATATTGATGAAATTAAAGATCTTAAGTGTTCCGTTCTTTCTGGGCCACCCTGAATATTGATTGTGGTGATTGTTAGATCTGCCTGATTTTATAATTGACTACAGTCCAGTTAGTGTAAGTTTGTCGGTATCTAACTATGTACAATTATCCTAATTCAGCATGAATTTCTGCTATTGTCTTTCTTGTGATATCCCCAAGCTGATTCTTGTTACATATGATATTTCTTAGTTTGGTGTTCAAATTGGGTAATGCCAGCCATGCAAATTTTTTTCATCTTCAACAAGGAGATGGAGTGTGGTTTTAGAAATAGACTCATTTGTCATTCTATCAAGCTGAAAACAGTTTGACTGGAATCATCTGTCTTGTGTTGATGCTGATAGCTGTTTGCAAATGAGATTAGATGAAAATACAGAAAGTATGCCAGTAAAGAACTTGCAAGTCAAACATTTAGGATTCAGCATAACAGACACATGTACAATCCTTAAAGGCAACTTTACAGGCACAATAATGTTTTACCAGTTCAAAACAATGTAACAACAGGTGTGGGTGTGGCGAGGAACAAATAAAGTGCAAATGAAGTTATATGAAATAAATCCTCAAAAAAGTTGCTCTTACAAAACTTTCTCTTCTCCCCAGCCAGCCAACATAATGTTTATGCCTTGATTTTGTCACACTGGACAAATAGGCAACTCCAAACTAGGTTCTAGGGTTGTTGTGTGATTCAACCATTTTGATTGCCAAAAATGGTGATATTGAGAACAAAATATACATATGATGTATGGAATTTAAAAACAATAAAGACAGGGCTGCAAAGATCCAGATTTTCTCACAACTTTTCCATCCGAGATATATGTGATAAGAGTTTGGTGCTACGACCTGATGTGTACCTGTTGACTTTTCTCTGTGTACTTTATCTACTAACAGATTGTTCTCCTCTTCCAATATGATAAAACTAACACTTTAAGTGTATGCTTTCTGTTCATAACTTGACAGATCAAAATTGACGATGTAGTAAGTTTGATATTAATGTGTGTTTGTAAGACTGTATGCATGACATCTTGTTATAATTTTCATATATATTCGAAGTTCTCATATATTTTGGTTTTGTTTGTTTTTAACTTCATAAAAGACATGCGTAGCTCTTGTTTCATTTGGATTTAATATGGCAACCTCATGTCCAATCAAACCCTAACGATTATAGTACATATTTGAAAAATGTAGATGGATTTTACACTGATGATTAGCAGAATGGACATTATTTTATGAAGTACATATGGTCGTGTAGTAATGGAATTACTCATAATTACCGCTCCCAAAATGCTGAAAAAATTCAAAATATCAGTGATCAAAAGTTTATGTATGTGTGCACTGCATTCCACACATTGACTTTTGACGTAAAGTTCAGTCAACTATGTTTTCTGTCTTTCCAATATGTATCTTTTGATTATATTTGTTTTTGTTTAGATATCACTGATTACTTTTTACTTTGATTGCATGACTTGTATTTTATTTATGCATGTCATTCTGGGAAAAGAATATCATGCTAATTCCAATGTCTGAGTATCGTAATATTCTTCAATTTGTACACAATTACTTTGGATAAAGTAGGGGATGTTTATGCAAAAGTTTACTGGACTTCTTTATAGTGAGACTCTTCTGCTCAAGTATTTTATGTTGCAAAACTGAACATAATTCATGAGCAACTATGCTCAGGAGATCATGATAGGTTATCACTTTTCATTTATGCACTTTTTTGTTTAATCTTGAATTTGTTGCATCTATTCTTTTCTATATTTATGACTGTATCAGTGTTGTATATTTCAGTTTTATGTCTTGTTATATGGGTCAGTACAGTGTGTCTATCTTTGTGCCACTGGGTTGAGTGGAGAATTTCAGATGTATTTCTTCCACTTGTGTTGTCATGAAATCACACTTAATGTAAAGTCTGTTTGTTCTGTATATCACACATTTTTTGAAATTCCATACCACCAACATCAAAACTTATTAGTTTCAATTTTCAGTTTCAGTTTCGTTTAGTTTATTTTCATATTTCTCAAAAAAAAAACAACAACAAACCTGTACATTGTGGTAACTTGAGTAGACCAAGGAGGTCCCACCTCCCTGAGTAGACCTTCTTATGAGTTTTATTGCATTCTTCATTCAAATATTTTCCAGACTTTCTGTGCAACATAGTTTGTAGATTTCAAAGACTTGTCAGAAATTGTTTGAAAGTTTGATCATGCCTTTTTCTCATCATTATTTCACTCATTTTGTTGATGGTATATCAGAGATGTGTCGTTATATAAAGCACCTTCCTTCTGTAGATACAATCAGACTCAATGATTTTAGAGTCATAAAGTCACATAAGGTTAGAATCAATCTTTGTGGATCATTATTCCCCAATGTCTTATTGTTTTCTCACAAACATTTTCCTCTTTATTGTGTAGTCCATAGTGCCATTTTGTTTTAGATTTAATTTCAATTTGAATTCGATCGTGCACCTTAAAATTTGTTGCATTGAGGGTGCTGTTAGCATCACCATAAGTGGACATGTGTAATAATGATTGCCATATGATTGGGTAATCTGTGCACTTGTGCCTGAAATGTTGAAAAGTTCAAAGTAACTGGTAAAATCATCCTAAAAGTTATCTCTCTTTTTTGCATTTACCAGTTTTCTAGTGCATGAAGAAACAATGTAATTAAAGTGACATGGTTTCTTTTTTGCCTAATCAGGGATCTACTTTAATACTGAAAAGCTCAAATGAAGTAAAGTCCTATTGGTGTAGATACTTAGTAACCTATTTGTACATTACATCTAAATATTAAGATTAATGTAAAGGGATGGTTTAGCATTGGTTGAGGTGAGAATCTAGCTTTTAACTTTTTGTGAGATAGAAACCACTCTATGTAATGGTAAAGATTACACAATTCTAACAGGAATTCAAAATTTATTTGATGAATATCTGTTTTGAAATGGCTGAGGTATCTAAAAACAAAGTAAAACAAAATGATCCTAATAAAAGGTGGGTCCAACCTTTTATAGGATCGCTTTATTTTGGATATCTTAGTCATTTCAAAGCCAATTTTTATCAAATAAACTTTGAATTTGCATTTAAAATTATATGCTCTTTCATTTGTCAAGAGAGGTTTCTAATTAACTCAAAAAATAATCATTGAAAAATGTTGGAAACTGGAAGCCCCACCTAAACCGAAACTTTACTATTCCTTTAAGTACATAAGTTATATCCCAGCAGTAATATGAAATATATCTCTATTCTAACCATTGTTCCCATTTCTCCTCAGCATGGACAAACACCCCTTCACCTGGCTGCAGAGAATGACCATGCAGACATCGTCAAACTTTTTCTCAAGCACAAATCAGAGTTGGTTTCCATGGCAAATGCGGTAAGAACACTCTCTTTTCCAGCAGAGTATGTGATTAACATTTCCCAATTAAATTGATAAATGTCACCACCATTATGGTTTGTTTTGTAAGAATTTATATCTATATATTTGCAGATTTACTTCGAACAATTTACGTACATTTATATGCAAAAATTGACACACATCAATATATTTTTTCGATGTCTTCTTCTAATCATTTTTGAAAGAGGAGGAACAATTTTCCAATTTTGTCAATTGCGGTTTTCCATGATTTTTTATGAGGGCATAAAAGAGACATCAGAATGTAATGCGATCATTCAGGTTTCTTGCAAGTGTGTAACATAGTAAAATTTGCATGGTACAGGTGTGAAACAAAAATTAAAATAGGGGGTGAATCTTATAGAAAAATACCAATGATTATGAAATTCATGGATTTTTGTTCTCTTTAGTTAGTTTATATGTTTTTTATAATTAATTCTCAATGTTCATTGGTGTTATGATCTGTAAAGTGCTGAGAAACCATTTGTAATAGGTGCTATATGAATTTTCACATCACTACCATTATAATTCTAGCTAAAGACATATAGAACACATAGATTTGACAGAAATTAGATTGATGTCATTTCAGTACAATTATATAAATGAAGTCTACATAATGTTCATGTTGCCTTGGTATTTTGTTGACATTATCGACAGGAGGGTAATACGTGTGCCCATATAGCAGCCTCCAAGGGCAGTGTGGCTGTGGTCAAGGAGCTGCTAAGGTTCAACCGAAATGGAGTGTGCACTGCCAAGAACAAGGTACCTTATTTGATTTCTGATTGAGTGAAGCAAGGTTCACAAGGTTCAAACTTTCATTTCCAGCAGTCTGTAAAGTACAAAATAACATTGTGCTAATTTTGAATATGCTGGGGGCACATCTCTAGAAACATGATACACTGTATTTTGCTCAGTTTTGGTATATATGCTGAAAAAATAGGACTATAATTTCAGCTCCATTTAACAGGCTCTTCATTAAAATGACTCCAAGTAATCAGACTCTGTCACAGAAGAAAACCTTTTAGGATGTACAGATGTATTCCAGACAGTAATGAATTTCTAGACTCTGTCAAATTTACAATATTTCATCTGTTTCATGGAGAGATGAGAGTTCAAAATTTACCCCAAGAAAAATACAATAAATACAGTGGTAATCAAACTCTTAAGAGTGACAATATGTGACACTGCACCTCAAAACAAACAAAAAGTCGCCAGACATGAATTTTTAGTTAAGACCATATTCTGTAAGAGCAGACTTTAAGCTTTAAAATGATGTATAACTCAAATCAAATGGACTCTCCTAACCTGTATAAATATTGGAAAGAAAGCACCAACTCAGGAAAAGTGTGAACTGAGAAAAGAGGCTCTGAATTATAGTGTCTATTCAAGCGCTTAATCTTTACCAAACCCTGCTGGCTCTATGATCAATGGGGCAAAAAACAGGAAGTAAACCACCAGAGTAACAACAATGAAGGGATTATCAAATTAAACTGAAATTAAGCGTGCCTCATTAACACATTCTGTCCATAATCAATCTCAACTTTCAAAGCAGTAGCACTATCCTTTCAAAAGTTATTAGAGTTGAAAGTGAAGAGTGTGGACAAGGTTTTTCAGAAATGAAAAAGGGATTCTAAAGACACACCTAATCACACTATTCTATCAAAAAAGTTCGAGATAAACTGCAAAAAAAACACACTTTCCCGCCCGTTTTATGATACCAAATTTTAGCATAATGTAAAAGAAGACCCGCTCTTTCAGAAAATATGAAAAAGTCAAGTTCGGCTAGGTTGACCCATTTCACTTATTTTCAGTCCTCATGCAAAATCAGTGTGTGCGACTTTATGTTCGTTTTGAGGTGCACGGTCACATATATTTGCTTACTTTTTAAACCAGTAAAATTGCAACTCCACTTTAATTGATTGGACTACTGAAAGCCTTATTTTGTTCTTATTGTTGCATTCATATGTCTCTATTACACCCTTTATCATCTTTACAAGAAGGCAAGTATGAAAGGTAAATAGTGTTGAGGTACATCTATATTGCGCATATGAATGACAGACCAGCTATATAATTATGTTCATCATGTATGTCAATGTGTTGTGCATTCCGAAATGACTTGCAAAGTCCTTTGAACCTTAACCCTTCACCCCACATTACCCCTGGTCCACCCTGACAGACAAACGGCTCCAGTGCTCTCCACCTGGCTGCTGCAGGAGTCACAAAGAGGTCGTCAGAGTTCTCCTGGATCACGGGGCTTCCCCTACGGAGGAAAATGCTGTGAGTTGGCTTTAGTCCATTGCTTTGCTCACAGCAAGATGTAACAGTCATATTTGATATCAGTTTAATGATTTTGCAACTGCGATGCGTCCTGTTTGACAATTGTCATTACTTATTTTTTCATAAATTTACAATATTATGCTGTATTACTGGGGATCCTCGCTGTATGGTACCTTGACTTTTTTTTCTTTTATTAGGTCTCCGTTCTCTGTCACGATAATTTGCTTACCTTTCATGTGCAAAATCAGCCATGAATTATTATGAACCATGTGTATATTTCTAAAAGTGATTACAGTTGATTATTTGTACCATACAAGAAACAAGAAAATGAAATGAAATGAAATGAAAAGGAAATGTAGCACATGTTTTGTGTGTAGATCAGAGAGATGCTTTGGTATCATCATCTTTCTGATTTGCATAATTATGTGATTGTGACTGATATCACTGTTTTATGATAACATGTAAAACTTTTAACTTACAAAGCTTTCCCTAGAGCCTCTGCAACTGCCTTCAGAAAAAAAAACCTTTTTTTCTCTGATTTCTATACATGGATCTTAGGGTATATCTATCCCTCTCA